>NC_046657.1:183334103-183345710 GCF_010883055.1 Belonocnema kinseyi
GGGATCATACACCCACAATTGTTAACTCCTCGCATACTTAGAGAAACTATCGATGAATTCGAAGTAAAACACAGAACTAGATATCACTTCGACAACACAGAAAACAACTACCAACATATAGTAGACATCAGCTCACTTCAAGTAGCCATAATACAAGGGTTACTCACATATGTTATCAAAATACCAGTATTAGAACAAGAAGAGGGAATAATCAAACACATTATCCCTATACCTGAAAAAATACACAACACCTTCTTAGTACTAATACCAGACCATGAGTACCTTATACTCTACAAAGATTCTTATTCTCCCATTGATACCAATCTCCTAGAGAAATGAAAACAAATTAATGAATATAAAATATGCGAAAGAAGACAACCCAACTACAGACTGATAGATACTGACAATTGCGACTCATCATTGTTAAAACGCTACGCAGAAATAAAATGTAATAAATCACCTTACTTGTTACATAAAGAAACTTTTATATATGTACAGAACGGGTATATTTTAATCCCTACTTATGAGCTAGAAATCGATGTTCTATGCGGACACGAGAGAAGTACTATCAAAATAAAACAAGCGACACTTATCACGGGAGAAGGATGTGAATTACACTCGCATAATATGGACTTAAGATTACCAGAAGTTAAAACTCTACATAAAATAATAATTACAAATGTAACCTACAAACTAAACTATAATAAAGAAGAAATAGAAATATTGAAAGATAAACTTATACAGCTACCTCAAAAGTTAGACAATAATGAGCTAATGCGTGCAAGATCAAGCCTAGATGACACAGAGAATATGCTTAGTAAAATAAGCAATCATAGGCGAATACGTACCTGGAGTGAAAAATCTTAGAATGGATAGGATATCTAGGATACAGCGCAATAGGTTTAATTATATTATATGTCGGGCATAAGTGTGGAATTTTGAATTGTATAAAATCATGTATACCGTCGGAACTCTGTCTTTTCTGTGTAAAAACAAAAATACATACAAACGCTACTCCACACGTAGTGACGTATAGTAGCACACCCATCGAAGAACCACTGTTAAAAAACAAAATTGTAAGGTTTTCAAAATAAGGTATTTAGAGGGCTAAATGCAATCTAGCGACGGGGGTATAACGCCAGGCATTAGCCCCTCCCAAAAGCCCTTGGGAAAATAGAAGGGACCGCCTATATAAGCATAGTACTAGAAACATTAGGCATTACTCTGTTATATCTATTTGTATTCTAAAGTGTGTATCTGAAATAAAGAAATAGTGTGTCTCTATGACACACTTATTTTTTAAAAAACTAAATTATCATTTCGGACCGTTACAATAGGATATCACGAGAATTCTAGATCAATCTAAAAATTTTATATCTCTTCCTCACATTACTCCCTTCCCCGCCGAGTGAGTCCCGCCTACCCCGAAAGGGAAATAGCTTAATGGTGTGATAAAATTATGTCCAGGTTTTGCTTGGCAATCGAGAAATATTCCTTTGCAAGACTGAATACCAGTCCATTCTCTGACTTGTAGCTCATTTTCAGTATTTTCAATAGGTGAATTGCACCCGTATATTCGCCTTATTTCTAGACTATTGTCCTACCCCGTGCAGAAATTTCCCCATCTTTTTCCATGTGAAACTAGGTTCTGATGGGGCCCCTACCAGAATATCTAGTCTAGAAATAACTTATGGGTGCCCTGTCAGTTTCTAGTGAAGAATTCCATGCTTCGTATAGGTCTGTCAAATATATCTGTGTGTAATGGGGCCCCGACCAGAGAATTATTAAAATCTTATATTGCCTAAAATAGATTTTGGAGGTTGTTAAAGGTTTCAGCATGCAAAACTAATGTTTTTATCAGTATTTAAGCTCGTTATTCTTGAAAACTTGATTTAGGGCACTAATTAATATTTTCTTCGGAGGCAGGTACAAACGAAATATTATACGAAGTAAAATTTCAGTCGTTTAAATGTATTTACTTAAAAATGATTTTATTCATATTCATGTTATCAGTTTGTATATTTTATATTTAAATAATGCCTTACAACAATAAATATAAAATTAGAAAAAGAGAGTTTAAAATTTTTTGTTATAACTTTTTTAAGCTGTCGGTTATGAGGATAGCTTTTTCATCGAGTTTCAATTTGTCGGTTTAATAGATTTAGGTATAGAAATGTAGGTTCGAGACCTCTTAGTGTTAAAAATTTTATTTTTAATATAATGTTTAAGTATGAAATATATCTATTCACTTTAAACAAGACCATTATTAATATTTAAAGTAAAACTACTCACAATTAATTAATATTTATTCTTTGAATGCCTTTTTTGTCATAGAGTATATCAGTAGTGCGTGTTAAAATTACCCAAAATCTTTAAATAAAATTTTAATTTTTGAAATTTTTAATGATATTGGAATCGTATACAGTCGTATGATGATGAACGGATAAAAGTACTGGCTGTCAGTAGCGTGTCAGTACCCCGTAGAAGTCTTAAAGGTGCCCTTCTTTTAAATTGAATTGTAGGCGGGCTCACCCCACTAGAACCCTCCTAGAAGATATAGTAGTGCCCCCATGACCTCAGCGTTACGTTCTAGATGGGCTCCGACTAGTTTTCCGGACTAGAACCCGACTAGAGATAGGAAAAACTAGTCAGAGCCCCACTAGAGACTTTTCGAAATTTCCGCTATTGTTATATATTTTCATTATGAAACAAAACTCGGACCCGATTGACATTCTGATAAAGGCTCTTAATATTTGGTCGCTGGGATCAGTACTTGCTTATCTTAAATGTACTCCACGCAGACACTTCTTTGCAGCTGCTTTCCATATTTATTCAAGAGAAATCTTTTAGTTTATATACATTGATTCATATCTAAAGAATCAATCTACAATATTTTAATGAAAATATTGGCTCCATACCTAAAAGTATGAAAAGAAAGTTGGACTACTTTTCATTCCCAGTAGTTATAGATTAAATAGCCCGACGAAATTAGACACTCTTAGAATCATGCTAAAGGCGGTGTAGCCTGGCGCTACACCGCCGCTGTTTAGTTTTGCTCAGTGCTTGCATGGGATACCAGTTTCAGAAAACTGGTATCCCATTTGTTTATCAGAAAATACGATTATTTATTATACTTTTGAGAGAAAAAAGTAATTGTTCGAATAAGTTACATTTATTTAAGCCGTTAGCGTTTCGATCCCACCGAAATCAGTCCAAGGTTATTTGAAGACAACCCCCGATACTTGACTGAAAGCGAAAGTTTGGTGTAGTTTTATTTATCGTAGGAAACAAGGTGCGGGGCTAAAACTTGTTTTGGTATCTTTGGAGAAAGATTGGAACCATTCTAATCCACAAAAATTGGTTAAAATAAAAAAGGTCCTAAGTAAAAGGTCATAAAACAATTTTTTAAGTGGGGCAAGGGCTGCCGAAAAATATGTTTTAAGCGATCCTGGAAATTAAAAAAAATTTATTTCGACAAAATGATTCTGAGGAAATATTCAAAAAAATTTAATAACTAATGTATTTTTTTATAAAGATACGCTCCCCTGAAGCTACAATTTTCAAGTTATTAGCGATTACCTTTTTTTATATTGATAATTTTACCGTAAGGAATATAATTACCTTGGGTAGCTAATAACTTGGAAATTTTAGCTTTTAGGGGAACGCATAGTTATATAAAATACATTGTTGGTAAGCCCGTGAATAAATAATGGCTGGTCGTAGGAAAAATATCACGAGAGTATAGAAGTTTTCAATTTTTCCGAACAATAGATTTTGAGGTAACACTGCAAATATGGAAATTTTGTTCAAACATCTATTGTTTAGAATACTGTGTTTCAAAATCCTACCCAAGATATCCGTAATTAGGGGCCTTTGGACCTTTTGAGAAAGAGTAATATCGGGGACCTTTTATCAGGGGGAAGGAAATTTATGACCTCTTTGAAAAAAATCACAGTTGGAAGGGCTCGGAAAACCCTTTTTTCTGGTATAACTTGATAGAGCTTGAAATACAAAGTATTTTATTTAAAGTGTTTGAACTAAGCAATTGCCGATAATTGTTCATAAATAAATGTTTTCGACATTGATAATATTAAATAATAAAAAAATGCTAATGATAATAAAAATAAATGGTCAAAAATAAATTCAACCCATTGAAAATGTAGGAGTTTTTTTTCTTACATCGAGAATCTGTAAATAAAATTATTTCAGAATAAGGGTTCGAAAATTGAGAAAATTAAAAGCTTTAAAAATTGATTACTTAAAATTCAAAGAAATTGAAATTGCATTATCGTCTTGGAATAAAAGTAATTTTCAATTTCATACTACTTTGAAGTATATTAAATGTTTCGAAGTGAAAGCTGCTTAAATTATAGAATTTTAAATTTTAATTCCATTTGAACAAACTAAAATTTATGCCACACATTTTTTTCTATGTATAAAATTAATTTTTCGTCATTTTTACCTCTCAAAATGTAAATCTGTTAAATTACAAAGCTTTAAAATTAAATAATTGGTAAAAAACTTTAAAAAAAAGTAATTTTTAATGTTTAATAGAAAAGTTTTGAAAGACGCTATCGCAACTGAAGGGGGAAACTTCTTTGCATTGGCATTAATAGATCGTAAAAATAGTTATTCATTTATTTTTTGTATCTCTTAGATATAATAATATAATGAATCATTTGAGTGATTTGAAATTTTTTTAAGCTTTTGATATTGAAAAATTAGTTATTATGGATTTTGTTGAGGTATCTTTGCACATCAAATGAAAGCCAAAGTTAAGACCCCTTTTTGAGCCTATACATCTTACCTTAATAGGAGCTGATGGCAGAGAAGTGGGTTTTAAATATGCAGTAATTTCAGTACAATTCAGACCCTACTTTGATACTTAAAAAGGCTGAATTTGATCATTGTTCGAAGATTTAACTTTTATATTTAAAGAACTATATTTAAAGGTCTATATTTAAAGAGCATTAGATCCTTCTTAGAGCTTCTTCTAAGTACGACATGTAGGACTTTTTGCATCAAAACAGGTTCCTTTGAATGTCACACCAATATTGATTAATAAAAATAACCATTTTAAAATAAAAATGTCATCAATAAAACGATAAAATAATAATGCCTATCATACAAATATTAAGGGTATTTGCAATTACTTTATAGATATACAGTTCAAATATTCTATTAATATATTTAATGCATATAGTGCACTGAAAGATCCGCAAGTACCGAGGATCGAACCCGAGTTCCCGCGCTTACGCACCGAGTTTATGTTTTTACAAACAGTTGTGTGCTCTTTTCTGGCCTAGCCTTGAGGAGAAGCAGAAGAATATGGAAGAAATCCCTAGCCCACAATCGACAATCAACACAGACATGAACGTGCCCAACGGGCGTATTGAAGAAACTCTTTCGTCAACGTCAAAGGAATCAAGCTATTGCAGTTCTGATGCAGAAGTATTCCATCAGAATGCATCATCACCAGAACTTAAAAAGACAACGGTTTCCTTTGACGATGGCATAGATTTCGGGGAAGGCGACGTCAAGAAGGAGGAAGTTCAATTTGAGGTTGAAGAAGTACTGGAGATCCTGGAAATAGAAGTAGAATCCCACGAAGATGGAAAAGAAGAAGAGGAAGGAGTAGAAGTAAGAGGTATAAATACTTATGATAGCGTAGCTCAGCAGGAGGATGTAGAGGAAGATTCACTTCCTTCAATTTCTGCTGATGAGAAAGAAACAGGAGTTAAGGACGGTAAAGCTGAAACAGATCATGAAAAACGATGACCCCATGGTAAAGTTAGTTCTGGTGTGGTAGATTTTGATCATTTTCTTGACAGTGTAGCGAAGGTACTCCGCGATAGTGAGAGTTTACATAGGAAAAATTGTGAGACTAAACGATTTGAAAGGGTAAAAGGAACCCGTCTAAAATTCGAAACATCGATACATTATTATTGCGATGGTTGTAAAAAAACGGTCAAAGTTCAATCGCATCCTAATGATCCTAATATCATAGATCCCAATAAAGCTTTCGTGTTCGGCACCATTGCTTCCGACAACGGTTATTCATCTATGAAACAACTGCTAGCTCCAGCAGGTATTCACGGTATGATTGTAAAAAGCTACAGAAAAATTGAAGAACAATTAGTCATGGATTTCACAAAATTTTCTAAGGAGAGAATGAAAGCAAACGCTGAATGAGATAAGAAGATAGCTTTCCAAAAAGTCCACTTTATTAACGTTTTGAGAAGTGGCGTTCTGATTACCATAATATTTATCACCGTTACTGCTGATGGATCCTGGATGCAAAGAACTTACCCTGAAGGAGCTTATGTTACCCTGGGTGGTTGTGTAGTTATCATAGGATATTTTACCGGGGAGCCAATCATGTGCCACGTTTAAGGAAAATAGGTGTCCATCAAAAAGTACACTTTCTGCAAAAACAATTAGCCGAGAATGCTGAGTTTCCTGTACGACGTAACAAATAATGATGCTGAATGCTTCAATTCCATGATTGCCAAGCAGTTTGATGGCAAGCGAATAGACTGATGCACAAAGGGACTTTGTGACATCTTAACAAATGTTAAGATGTCATATGGCAGGGATACAATATAGCACGAAGTACTTGAAGACAACCTTCTTCGAGGCTATGAATAAGATCGTACCTGACACGGTGCGTTGAATGGAAGATTCACGAGCATTGAAAGTTCAAAGGAATAAGCAGTATGGTTTTAAAAAAAGAAAAAGAAGTAAGCACAGTAAAAGAACGATCAATTTTTCGGCGAGAAGTGCCAGAAGCCGGGTTTAGAGCCTCAAGTTTATATGCAAAAGAAAGATAATTTTATGCAAGAATTGAAAAAGTATCAGCAGGACAGGCATAAAATTGCAGATGACACGATAGCCCAATCAGGCAGCAAAAACTGGGATTTTTTACGACGACATATATGTACTGCTTCCAATTTTGGCGAGATGTAGTGTAGACGTGATACGACATTATGCGAAAATTTCCTAAAAAAAAAACATTTGTACACTCGTGCTGGCCGAGGCACAGGGGCTGTGACGTATGGAAAAACGCACGAGGAAGAAGCCAGGGAAAAGTTGCAAGATTACATAGGTTTTCCGATAAAACCTACCGGTTTGCATTTCCATTTTGTCCTGGAGTATGTGACATCGTCCCCAGATGGTCTACTCCATGCTAAACTCTCCGATTTGAAGTTTAAAGAAGCCATTGCTGTACGTAAAATGCCACGCAGGAAAAAGTCGAAATTACATTACAATTGCATTGACACTGGCGTGGTATAAATAAAATGTCCACATAGAGCTGAACATATGAGCATTCCAGATGCAATGGCAAAGTTTTCCGACTTGAAAAATGTCTACGAAAAGAAAAATCCATACTTCGAAATGAATGAGCGTCGCAAGTTTTACTTCCAGATTCAAGGCCAGCTTATAACGACTGAGCGCATGTACTGCATTTTCGCAATGTGGTCATCAAAAGATATTA
The DNA here is from genome assembly GCF_010883055.1 of Belonocnema kinseyi. Classification (NCBI taxonomy): domain Eukaryota; kingdom Metazoa; phylum Arthropoda; class Insecta; order Hymenoptera; family Cynipidae; genus Belonocnema; species Belonocnema kinseyi. The sequence continues at coordinate 183,341,599 of NC_046657.1, forward strand.
AAGTTACTGTTGTTTTGAGAAATGATGAATTCTGGAAGAATTTAATGGAACCAAAAATCACACGATTCTTTTTTTAATTTATGCTTCCAGTCGTTATAACAGAAATTTTCCGATTCGAGAACCCGAATTCATTCTGAACGCGGATAAGTTCACAGAAACGAGAAATCCTAAGAAAGGGAAGCCCACTTAGAACAGAGTTATTGAGAACGTTCTTACATCAGATAGTGATGCCGACTATCTCGATAAAGAAGTAGAATAAATTGTTGTACCATCAGAAAACATCTCTATCACCTTCATATTTGACGATTCAATGGATGAAGAACCCTCAAAAAAACCTGCAAGGTTGTATGTCAGTGAAGGTGAAAATGTGAAATTGTTGGATGTGACTGATCTCACTGCGATGATTAATGCAAATCAAGACAAAACAACAACGGCGGCTGAGTGGTAAGGATTCGAAAATCTTTATTTCAATGAAGATATAAAAGAAATTGAACAACTGGTTTTAAATGGAAATATGTTACATGCCGGTTGCTTAGATAGTTTTATACAAGTGCTGAAAACTTATTCGAACTTAGATATTGAAAGTACACTTGCTATCGCATATCCGAGATACATAAAACAGCTACCAGTCGAGGAAAAGCAATATATACAAATTCTTTGGGAAATTGTGCCAAACACTGGCGTTGTTTTTATTACAATGGTGAACAAATTTATATTTTTGATAGTTCTTTTAAGCCAGGAATAAATAATTAATTGTAGCTTATATTACAACTCTGATTCTGGGAAAAGATCCGAGTACCGTTGAGTATTCTCAAAATCACAATGTAATGCGCCATGATTTCATGAAAATCCTTAAGTCAAATAGACTAACAGAATTTTCTAAAGCCTAAAAAAAAAGAAAGACAACGTTGCATTTCGTACAGAAAAATCATACAAATGTGATTTTACGCTAAACCTGAGCGTATCAATTTGATCAGCGACCGAATAATCAAATCATTGAAAAATTATTTGTGTTTTCATTTTGTTGCAGCTTTTTATATCCAAGTAATACCGTTGCATATCAAAAGGGTGAGTTCAGATTTAGTGCACTATTAGTCGTATTGATTTTTAGCACAAAGTACCTGCCTATTTCAAATAGAATTGAGATAGATGTCGTAATAATTGAGACGTTGCCAGTAGTCGTTTACTTTTGTTATAACTTAAATGTTTGAGATAAAGATGATCGCAGTGACATATAGTGATGAAAGTTATCGAGTTATGGCTTCACAAGTATTGAGAAATTTACCTTATCGGAGAAAAATGCCTGTTAATTTTAGGAATTAGTGACAGAACACGCTTACTTGATATTAACAATCAAGAAAAATGCTAATGATTTTTCTCCAGTGCTATTCCAAATACAAATTTGGATTTAGTGTAGGTTTTTTGGGAGCTGACTCTCATTTCTCTCTTTTTTCACGCCTGAGTGGGCATCGCACATCCTCGCAGCCCTTCTCAACAATACCCGCCGCGCGACATCAATAATCGAAAACACTAAGTCCAGAATCACTGAAACCAAATTTGACTATATGAAGTACGTCCACATGCAAAGGACCCTCATATCTGATTATTTGAAAATAATTGCTCTTTTGTGAGCCATTGTATGAGAGCCATAGGTTTGCGTTTCCTGCGGACGTACGCATATAGATAGCTAGAAACATAAGGCCGAAAGTACCTTATGACTTTCTTTTTAGAATGGCTCAAGACTAGGATGAAATTGAGCGATCCTCGGCGATGTGGGAGACGAAAGGTACTTGGTATTTGAAAGGACTCGTTGATGTAACTCGAAATTCTCTTCGCAACTATAAACCAATCCGGCAAACCTGGATACAGTATAAACTTAGAACGCTTTAAAAGAAATGAGCTTGGGGAGCAATTTCCAATACACTTACATATGAAAGACAGATAACTAAAAAAGTAAAGAAATGATTGAAACATAGAAATAAAAATATGTACGTTTCAATGCCAATGCAGATTATGAATCACAATTATAAACCTTTTATGACAGTAATATTCGTTTCAGCGTAGGTAAGAATAACATTTTAATGTAAAATGAAAAACAAAAATGAAAGCAAGCATGATGAATACAATTCTTAATGTATTTCGCAAAATCTGAATAAGTAGTCGCAGGCCGAGATACATAAAAAAATATAATATAAATTTCACATAAAAGTGTTAAAAATGATGTAGAAAAGTTAGAATTTTGGACAAAACGCATAGCAGTTAAGCGCTCTCGATCCGTTCTATGCGAAAAATCCTGGGACTTTCTTTACCATATAGTCTAGTAATGCTAGCTGGAACTGACTCCGGTAACCGAGAAACTGAGGAGGTCGCCTGATCATAAGGAGATGATCGCCTGATCATAAGGCGTGAAGGATAAATTCCCACGCCTCGTCCGGTGCACTTGCAGCGCTTGTGTCAAATAATGCCTTCTAATTGTTAAAGAAGAGAGCGCAAGATAATGGTTAAATACCTTCTTCTCTCTAGCAATGAAATAATTCTCTTTACGCTTGCGCAGTATCTCCCCGGGCCTTTGTCAGCAGCACCAGTAGTTCTTCTTGTTAGAGCTGATTCCGGTACGTGAAGCTCTAAAACAATGAGGGATAACTAATTTTCTTTCACGCGGGATATTACTGCCAGTGCAGGTCTCTGGATCTGCGCTATGCACAAAATTCACATTTTTTTTAACATAAAGTAAAGTAATGCTGGCTGGAGCTAACTCTTGTACGCGAATCTCGGAAAATATCAGTGATAGCAAGTTCAGGGTTAGCTGGGAATGTAGTGCCAGTTAAATGATGTTAATCTGTCCTATGCACAAAATCCTGATGCTTTTTTGCCATTCATAGTAGAAATTCTGGCCGGTGCCAACTCCGCCATTTAAAGTTCAATAACAATGAGTGATATCTAATTCCCTTTTAAGAAGTAATTTACTGCTAGTACAGTGCTCTCGATCTGCACAATGGGATTGTCGTCAAACTACGTAAGACGTTTTTCTTTTGTTTATATCAATGTGTCCTCAACTTCACAGCAATTTTATGCTCGTCTTTATTCAAACAAAAGAAAATTGTGGACGATTCCTATGCCCAAAATTCAAGCACTTTTTTACCATACAGTGTAATCATGCTTTTTTCTTTCGAATTGATATATTTATCTTAACGCTTGCGTTGTATCTCTTTTGGATTTTAACGGTAGCACTGGTAATAATTTTGGCTGGAACTGACTCCGGTACGTGAATCTCGGAAAATACCGGTGATAGCAAATTCAGGTTTAGTTAGAAATTTAGAGCTAGTTAAATGTTCTCAATCTGTTCTATGCAAAAAATGCTGCTTTTTTGACATACCGAATAGTAATTCTGGCCATAGCTACTTCGGTATTTAAAATGCTGCAACAATTATTCAAATCTGATTCCCTTTTAGAGTAATTTACTGCCAGTACAGTGCCCTAGATCTGCACTATGCAGAAAATTCAAGCACTTTTTTTACCATACTATGTAGTAATGCTGGCTGGAGCTGTCTCCGGAACACGTAACTCGGAAAATATCTGTGCTGGCAAATTCAGGTTTAGCTGGGAATTTAGTTCCAGTACATGAATTCACTGCGAGTCAAATACTATTTTTCATTAGTATGGACAGAATCGTGGCACTTTGTTTTACAAAAGCCAGTAATCATACTGGTTGGAGCTGACGTGCTGACTTGGGCAGCATCTTTTTTGGCATTCGTTGGCATTTCTGGGAGTATTTCGGGCTTAAGCTAACTCCGGTATGTGAAAATCTAAAACAATTAGTGATACCTTTCCCTTTTACGCAGGAATGTAATGCCAGTACAGTGTTCTCGATCTGCGTTATGCACGAAATTCAGGTCCTTTTTTTATCCATACGATGTCGTAACACTAAAGATATTAGGTCCTAGATACGGCATGAGATTCGTTGCAACATATACCGGCAGGTAGCGTGGCAGGCAAGTTTGTGGTCTTGCATATATATATATATATATACAGTCTGTCAAGTTAAAGCGTGGGTGGCTTTACTCGCAGTCGGTAAGGTGTATCGACATGATTTTGGTGTCAAAATATTAAAA
>NC_046657.1:183345810-183350714 GCF_010883055.1 Belonocnema kinseyi
GACACCTTGACAAATGTAATTCCATGTAGAAACATGCGTTTAAATAAAATATTTTACCAAAAAAGTTACCCACGCTTTAACTTGACAGACTGTATATATATAAATATTGCTTTCAGTTCGGCCACATACTTGTAGAGGCGCGATATGTACCGATTGGTTCCTCCACATACTTGTAGAGGTGCGACAGGCAACTATATATTCGGTCGCGCCAAATTATAGTGCATTTGAAATCCAAAATGCTAATAATCTAATTTTACTTTATAAGTAAATGAAAAAATAATTTTAATTGAGTAGAAAAGGTCTTGAAAAATTTCGAAAACTCAAAAGACTTTTGAAATCAAAATTAGGCCCAACATGTAGCAAAGAGGTTGGTATAAAATAGTAATAACAAATTTGAATTAAAAGTTGATTTTTTATTTAATTTATAATTTGTTTGGAAATTAATAGAAAAGTGAATCTGAAGATACAGTTAAGTTTTATTTAAATTTAAATAAGCTAAAAAAACTGTCAGGTTAAATCAACCAGAATTTTGGTTGAATATGTTCTTACTATTCTTTTCTGGGTAAAGAAATAAAAATTCTGAATAGCAATTTCCTTATAAAAACTTATTAAAAATTTTTTTCCTAAATTTCCTTATAGACCTAGACAAATTTCTTCTGAAATGTTGCATTTTTTAAATATTTGTGAAATTAGTGGCATATGAGTGTTTTAACAGCTGTAAAGTGTAAGGAGCATTTTCGAAAGTCAAAGGAAATTATCGCTTGCTTCTACAGTTTAGCTAAGGCCATAATGAAATCTGAACCATTTTTTCAAATTGAAATAAGAAGTAACCTAATCTTACAAAATGTAATTTTCCCTGCTCCCAAAATCCAACTTTAAGAAAAAATGTAAGTTTGCTAAAATTTTTTTTATTAGCATTTAATACTAAATCTTGACATCAAAATCATTTAATTATTTCCTTTGTTTTGTATTTATTGAGACAAATAAATTGAAACTTTAAAATTTGTTCCGCCGGTCAGGTATAGAAAACTATTTTCCAGCTGGTCTATTAAGCTTTTGTTTGCATTTTACTTGTTTAACTGTTTACATATTGAATTCCATTCAAAATTTTTGATTTTGCTAAAATAGTTATTTTAAGTTCTTTCCTTTAATAAAAAACTTGCTTTTTTAAATTTGTTCGTAAATAAATGTATTTTTTAATAATTAAAATATCTCATTAACTTTCAGTTTCTTGTATAACATTTTGAAGGCCTATGCATTATGAATTAATTACCTCATTAACAAAAAAAGGTTTTTTAAGAAAAAGAATGACAATCATGCAAAAAAACCCTGACTTTTTTATTTGGAAAAGATATGAACAATGTTTATTTCTTGCATAATTAAAAAGAAATTTGGAAGGAATTTCATATTTGAATAAAATTATGAATCGAACCAAAAAATACATGATCTGGCACTTTTTTGTTAGGCTTATTTTTTCCAAAATTGTATAGTCCTTTTCAAAGATCTTTATTGAAATCCGAAGTTTAATTCCGCTCTATTGTATTTTTCACAAGTTTCTTCTAACTGCAATTCATAACACAGTAGACAATTAGACATAATGTAAAAATTACAATTGAACATATGACAAGTCAAAACTGTGATCTAGGTACTTGAAGTTAAAGTAAATATTTATTTCTGACAATATGAAAACTTCCATTTTAATATTGAGTCTATTAAATTAAAAAGGAATATATTTTAAAATCATTTACGCCTAGCGTTATAATGCTTAAAGCTTCTTGTTCTTTAAAAATTAATATATTCCAATCAAGATTTTTTTCTTACTTCTTCCATCTTGTAAACAAGAACAAATGTTTTCATGTAATAAATAAGTGACTAAACTTTGTTATCAAATAATTTTTTACATTCACATTCCTGAGAATGTAATGTAATCGTCCAAATTTTCGATCTCTGGTCCGCATTTGATACATTTCTGAAGGTACCCAAAATGAAGGCTAAGTTCGTTAATTAGATACTTCGAACCAAAATTAAAAAATTGGGAGCATTTTCAAAATTTTGAAAATTTTTTTTGAAATTTTAAAAATTTTTGTCGAAGTTTCTTATAGATGGGTTAAAGACTTGCAAATTATCCAAATAAAATTTTCAATTTTGATGAAAATTAGAAAAGTTATATACTTTAAAAACTTTGAAAATTTTCAAAACATAGACCATTTTTTGCATAGATCCAAAAATTTCATTTCCAAATTTTCACTAGATAACAAATATATTTCAAAACTATTCTAGCCAAATTTTTTTATTAGCCCAAAATTTAAAAAATTTGAGCCTGTATAACCTAACAGTTAAGCGCGAAGCGCGATAATCGCAATAAGAATGTAATCGTTTTTTTATGTGATAAGCCGTGATTATTTCTGCCGTCTTGGAAAAAAAAGTTACTCTCTAAAGTTTGACGTAAGGGTCATTTTCGCGTTGCAGCGTACACGTAAAGAAGACTTTCGTCGAAACGAAAATAGTGAGTTTCTTCACGCAAACAGCAGACTTGGCTTAACCCATTTTTCCCTCTCGACGGATTGTTCACCGGGGAGCACGGGGTATTTCCTAAATTAATTTTTTTACGTAAAAAAAGTCGAGTCTACTAAAATTTAATATTTTTTTCTCGAAGATTCAAATTTAAAAAAAGGTTTGAAAGTGTAAAATTAGAATGGTAAAGCATAAAAAAAAATCTGAATTTAAGAATAAAATCTTAAACAATTAAAAATTTTAACATGTATTTGTACGCTTCTAAAAGAAAATTATTACATTTTAACGTTAATTGTTTTTATTTCAAATTTCTCTCATTTAAAATATTTTAATTTCTTCATACTAGCTATAAATACTTTATAGCTAAATACTAAATAATTTCAAAGGCTTTGAAGTTATAATCCAATTTTCGAAACTGAAAATTTTGAATCGAATAATTATTTAATTTCTAACATACTTCTAATTTGAAATAAAATTGTGGAATAATAAAGTATTTCCATACAAAATAGTTATGCTGAAGTTTAAACGCTTCCTTTTATATTTTGACATTGTCGACATCTGAAAAGTTTCAAACCAAAAACTTAAGAACTGTGAGTCCTAATTACTTTACTAAGTTTTTTTGTTGAATTTAACCAATTATTATAAAAAGAAGGAAACTTTTTTTTTATTTCTCCAGCTTATTTCAATGTTCTCCATCGTTGAAGCCAAGAAACAACCCACATATCTGCATTCAATTCAATCAAATTTAAAATTTAACGACAGTTTCATTTTTATTCAACTAGATTGTACTTAAGTTTAACACCATCAAACACCATTCCACATCTACAATTTTAACTGAAATTTACTTAAATTTAACTAAATTTTACTTCAATTTTGAATTTAACTCAAATTTGTTCAATTTTTGAAATGATCTAAATTGTATTCAATCTTTAAATTTAGTTTTACATCATTTTTAAATTTGCACTACCAAGTTTTATTTAAATTTTAAATTCAACTAAACTTTATTTAATTTTTTAATTTATCTTAATTTCATTCAAATTTTAAGTTTAGTTTAAAAAAATAAATTTAGAAATTTCACTAAAATTATAAAGTACGAAAAGAATTTTTTTAAATTTATTTATTGTATCGAAATTTAAAAATAATTATAGAATATTTGTAGGCTCTCTTTAATTTGAATATAATGAGGTAATTCTGTGTTCATAAAATTTTTGGCGTACAGGCCGTACAGAGCCAGTGATCGACTCAGCTATAACAAAGATTGCTATTATGATGGCGAAGGCGAACGCGAGATACAGAAAATCACGCTCGGTTTGTAATTCAACAACTTTCGGTGTGCGCCCCGGCCCCACCCCGCCCGCTGGCGTGATAGGAGAACGCGGTTGCCATAGAAACGGTGAAAAGTTGAAGAGGGCAGCACCTCGATATAGTCAAAAATGTAGTTAGATCTGTTTATCGGCCGTCCCCACCACTGACCCATGACGTATCTAGGACCTAATATCTTTGGTAATACTGGCTGGAGCCGTCTCCGATATGTGAAACTCTGAAAATGTCAGTTAGAACAAATACAGGTTCAGGCGCGAATTTACTGCCGGTCAGATGCTATCGATTTTTGCTTGCAGAAATCTTAGTTCTTTTTACCCAAACCCAGCAGTAAATCAGTGCCCAGAACTAGGGCTCGGTGCAAAACTGCGCTAATATCAAACAAGGCCTACTAATTGGTAAAGAAGAAAGATGCAAGATTATAGCTAAATACTTTCTTCTCTCTAGCAATGAAATACCTCTATTCACCGTTGTGCAGATCACTCGCGGAATTCGTCGTCAGTACTGGTAGTACTTCTGGCTGGAGCTGACTCCGATATCTGACTTCGGCAAAGAATCATGCCTCTAATTACCTTTGTTTGACGTAGTTGCTGCAATGCAAAGAAATATTGCTTTCCAATAAATGTCAAAATAATTAAGTATATACAAAATTGTCATATTGTGTCAATTGCATTAATAAAAAAGTATTGTTAGTACTTATAGAAAATAAAAAAATATGTAATAAATGTACACAAACTCTAAAAATATTTCAAAGAAAATGTAATGAAGAAACAAAAAAACATTAAGAATAACAAGATTAAAAATTTTAATAAATCCTCAAGCAAAGGCTGTAACTAAATAAGCATGGGAAAAGTGCACAGAATCAGCAAACGTTGATTATTAACATACACTTCTCAAGGACCGATCAAGAGGAAAGCTTTTAGGAAAAATTAGTGAAGAAGATTTGTTGGTTTCTAAAATACATAATTTTACATACAGTCTGTCAAGTTAAAGCGTGGGTAACTTTTTTGGTAAAATATTTTATTTAAACGCATGTTTCTACATGGAATTACATTTGTCAAGGTGTCGAG
>NC_046657.1:183350814-183355729 GCF_010883055.1 Belonocnema kinseyi
AACGGGGTGACTGAAAGCGAGTGTTTGGTATAATTGCAATAGTTAGTGTTAATGAGATCTTTAGACCCAATTGCTTAATACCTAAATTACAAATTACACATCATTGTCCTGGCAACGTCAAAAATTTTTAAAATGCAATATCTGTCATTAGCATAGGTTAGAGGCGACTTGGAGCGCATCTTCTTTTAATAGCAGTACACTACTTAAGCGACATTTTAATGGAAAATTGAATGTAGAATTGAAATTGAAATAAGTTAAATGTACGTGGATATTATATACGGGTATGCTGTTGCGCATGCTTCCATAAAGTTGGAAGAGGGGGAAAATGGTCGGGATTTGAAAATCTACTTTCGAATAGTCACTCACGTCAAGATCGTTTTTATTTTACTATTGATTAAATTCTAAATTTGTTTCATACTTAGGCGACTCCTGAGGCCATAGAAAACCTCAGAACGTATCCCAAAGTGATCGATCCTAGCGTCATAATGTATCATGAAGAGAGAATGCGGGACCTAAATCTCAGAATGAAAGAATTATGGAGGGATATATACACAGGACACGACACGACCTCCAAATTGAAACAAGCGCGACAACAGGGGCTAAAAAAGACAGACGGACATACAACTACAAACTTACGCAGACAAAGCACGGGGTGACAATGGACATAAGAGGTCGATGCAGCGCAAGACAGAAGGTAAGTTTTTGAGTTCATTATCAAGTTACACACCCAATTGGAAGATATCGACAGGTGGGAGAGGACAAAAATAAATTTAGAAATTATACTTTTCAAATAAATACGCACTTTGTTTAAAACGCGAATGTTTGTTTTGATTTAGTAGCAAATTTATTCCGAAGAAAAACCACGTTTTTCCAACTTCGACCAGTGGGACAGACATAGAAAAAGTATTAGTTGAAATAACTTCCCCCGAGAAAGTTGTTCACTAGACTTTGAGAAAGTTTTTCTGAAAATTTAAAGAGAATTGGTCAAAAATTGTGGAAATGGCAACGAGCTGAAGTCAAAACTCGCTGCCGCTGGAGCATTTTGTTGCTCTTTGCCGCAGCTAGCTAGCTGCTTAAGAACAAAGGCCGATAAGCGGAAGACTGCTGCAGCAGTAAAAATAAACTAATTAAAAAAAAGTTTTTAACAACATAGTTAAATGCAATAATATACATAAACTTTTATAAATTCAAAATCATTATTATTCAATTTTATATCGCAAGGCAAAAAGAAAATTAAGCACGCTCTCGAAAAAATCCCCTAACTTTAAGAAAAATCCCTTAAATTTTCATATTTTTCTAGATGTATACAAATTCCCTGATAATTATAGGTTTCTTAAATTTTGCAGGTGAAGTAGATACCCTATTCACTACACAAAATCGTGTATTTCTTTTAACCGTTTACAAAATCTGTCCATAATGCGCCCGTAACAAGTGGGGGATCCAGTAAAAATACAAGTTTTAAATAAACTTGTGCCAATGATTTTCATTGGTAAAACCGTTTACTCCAGAAATGGACATAAGTATAGCAAACTTCAGCTAACTTTCACTTTTTTAAATATAAATTTTGTTGCTCTAGCTTGCGGGATATAATACATTCCTGTTTAGTTAGCGCAATATTCAGAGTATTTTGAGACCCCATGGGAAAAAAAAATTTTTACGTCGGTGTCTGACGTCGTGGTTGTTGACGTTATAAATATCGGCTGCGCGAAGTCTTGTTTTCAAGATTTTTATTCAAGATTTGTTTCTTTCGAACAATATGTTTGGACTGATCAGCAAATGGTGCAGAAAAAGTAAAATATATTTAATAAAATAAAATTGAGATTTGCTTAAACTTCACGTGTTCAAAGCGGGTGATGATCAATTCCGCCCGCTTTTATGTACTGGTCCCAGGAATTGCGGGCAAATTTATGAGTATCTCGCCCTAGATATAAACCTCTTCAATATTTCTATTATACAAAAGGAGCCTTTTCTGAAGAGATTAAAAATTCCTTAATAGCCTACTTAAGCATAATACAAATTTTTGTTATACTTGAAATTCCTTTCCGACTAATACTTTTATTTATATTGGAGACACAATGGTTAATAACAATATAATTGTTTTAAAAAATGAATAAAGTTCTTAGAGATATTGCTGAGAGGCATTCAGGACTGTTTTTAGTTTTTCACTAGAACTATTACTGTATTTTTTCACAAGTTACAGATGTATATGCATAGCTAACTTCTGTGCCGAAATTGTTCGCTTATGGGGTTTTTTATGGAACAGTATAAAACAAACTTATGTGTGTCATATTTAAGAAATTTACTTGAAAATCTTCCACATTTTATTTTGAAAATTAAATAAAAATTATTATTTTTCAAAAAGAAACTAATTTTTAGTTTTCGTGGCAATTTGGATAAAATTGTTGTATTATTTTGAAACTTTTCAAAATACTTGAAACGCTTCTAAATATTGTGTTCAGAATCTTCTAAAATCACGTTTTGCTTAAAATGTTTAAAAATTGTTTCATGCTTTAAATGATTTTTAAATCTTTTAAAGACTTCTAAATATATCTTATACTTCTCAAACTTTTTCCAAATTAATAATTGACTACATATTTTTTCAGTTTCTAATGAAAATTAATTTCTTTGGTTGAAGATTCTTCAATTGTAAATATTTTTGTGAAAATTCATGTATTTTCTTAAAAAAATCTTCTTTGGTGACAAATTAATCTCTTCGTTTGCAAATTGAACTGTTTGGTTAATACCATTTTTTGTTCAAACATACATTTTTGTGGTGGAAGACACATTTTTTAATAAAAAGTGCATTTCTTTTGGTTGAAAATTTCGTTTGAAAATTTAAATTTTATTTAGCTTCAAATAAATGTTTTAACTGCGAATATAACTATTCCATTTTGCTTGATAAAATATCTTTCTTTAGCTGAAAATTTAATTATTTTGGTAGGTAATTCATATTTTTATTTTTTTTTAATTAAACTTTTTGGTGAAAATGAGTATCTTTGGCTTGAGAACTATATACTGGTTTGCAGGATATTCATCTTTTTGGATTGAAAATTGAACATTATGGTTGAAATTTTGTTCCTTTATTGACTGAAAAATCTTTGTTGGTTAAAAATTCAACACTTTTTAGATAAATCCATTTTTGTTTGGTTTTAAAATTAGTCTGTGTTAGTTAAGGCAAGTTAATAATAAGAAAAAAAAAGTGCTAGTGACAAAACGTCTGAATGTGGTAATATCAAACATATTATTTAAAAAAAGAAGGATAATTATTTTCGAAAATTGCCGAGTGAAAAATTATTTAAGGGTAATTTTGAGAAATGCAATTGTTTAACTAGAATATACTAAAAAATTACCCTGATACAATTTTTTGTTAGTAAGTTATTGGCCTTTTATTCATATTAATTTTCGTCCGTTGTTTCCTTCGGACGATTATACTTTTAGTTAAGAATTTTATTCTCTTGTTGCAAAATTAACAATTTGATGAAGAAGTAATCCTTTGTGTTTGATACATCCACTATTATATTATTCGTTAAAAATTAATTTTTTTTTGGTAGAAAATTATTTTCTTTGATTTAAAAATTTAACCAGTAAATTTTTGGCGAAAAATTATTGTTTTTTACACTGAAAATTCAACTACTTCGGTAAAAGTTGAACCACTTTGTTAAAAATGAATTTTTTTCAAGGTTCAAACTTATAGTTCAACATTTAAATATTTTGTGGAAAATTCGTTTTTGTTATTTTAATTTAACTTCTATCTGCATATGTTGGTTTTCCATTTGTTGTAGAAAATTGATCTGTTTTAGTTAGAACTTCATATGTACGAGGGGGGACCCAAAAAAACGGGAATTTCGTCATAACTTCTTTATTTCATAATATTTTACATTACATTTTTATGTCCTTCAAATTATTCTCCCTTGGCCACAACGCACTTCTGCAAACAATCCTTCCATTGTGCAAAACATTTATTGAATTCACTTATTGGGATGTTCTTTAGGCCTTTCAGCGATTTTTGTTTTACCTCCTCCACAGTGGCAAAACGCTTTTCTTTCATGTCCCTTTTCAATCTGGGGAGTAATATGGGTGGGCAGTTGATGTCATGCCGTTTTTGGTCAAAAACTGCTTTACGAAGAGAGCGGAGAGAGCTCAAAACATGCCTGAATTCGACGGTCCCTTTGCTCGCCTGTGAGAAAGCGAGGGACAAATTTGGCTGCAACTCTTCCCATGTGAAAATCTTCGGATAAAATCCTCCGAATCGAACTCCAAGATATTCCACTCATCTCACAGAGCTGATCAATGGTTCGACGACGGTCTTCGCGAATGAGGGCATTAACTTTGTCGAGATTTTCGTCACTTCTTGACGTTGCGGGGCATCCTGAACGGAGTTGGTCTTCAATCAACCAAATCTTACAGCAGCACCGTTGCTCTCGACAATCGACCATCATGTTTTCGCCTAAAAGGAAAAAGTTGTTTCACTACAAAAATTCTCAAGGATGTCCCGATGTACTCACAGCGACAGAACTTCGTACTCTTAATCAGGAGATTCCTTCCTAAAGGACACCTGGTCGAACAATGAGTTTCCCCACTGTTTCTACTTTTTACTTGTTGAAAATTCGTCTTTTTGTTAATAAAATTAAACATTTGGTTTAAAAGTTAAACTACTTTGTTAAAATCTTCGTTTGGTTGAAGATTCATTATTGGTATTAAAGATTCTTCTCTTTGTTTTGAAATGAAATTATTTTTTTTGAAGATTTGTGTTTTTGGTAAAAAAATTAATATTTCAGGGTTGTAAATTCATTCTGTCAAGCTAAAGCGTGGATGGCTTTACTCGCAGTCGGTAAGGTGTATCGACATGATTTTGGTGTCAAAATATTAAGAAGAGCTCCCTTTTTCATGCTTTTTGATTTAACATTCAGTTTGC
>NC_046657.1:183355829-183357281 GCF_010883055.1 Belonocnema kinseyi
AGTACTCGAGATAGATTAGATTTGATGCATTTTGCTCACCCCTAATACTGAAGTCAAGTCCGAGTGTTTCAGCAGCCTCCTCCGCTGCTTTATACAGAAATGGTCCTTTGCCCAATTCCTCGTGATTCCTGACCATTTTAAGAATACTCAATATTCCGCGACCCCCTTGATGGCGTGAGATGTACAGTCGCGGAACGGAAGACTTAAGATGCATGCTTTTGTTCATGTGCATAACCTTTCTTATCCCGATATCAAGAGATCTGAGCTCGTTCTTCGTCCATGGAACTACTCCAAATGAATAGAGTAGTACCGGGACGGCAAGTATGTTCGTTGCAGATACTTTGTTCCTCGCCGTCAGTTGCTCTGTTTTTAGCATAGATCTTAAGATCGTCCATGCAAAATGCATGAGTGACCTTGTACTTTCGATCTGCAGGTTTGCCGCACAAGTACCCGTCGGAATGGCGCAGTGCTAGAGATAGTGGCAATAATGTAAGGCAAAAGAGGAGTGGGCTCATGGTGTCGCCCTGAAAGGCACCTCTCTGAATCGTGACCTTGTTAGTTGTCACACGATTTTTGCCAGATGAGATAGTAAATCTGGTTTTCCAAAGCGGCATCAATCTCTCTATGCATCCCACTATTTGCGGATGAACCTTTAAGATTTCCAAAAGACAGATGATAAGTCTATGGGATGTAGAATCGAAAGCTTTCCGATAATCAATCCAGGCCATCGATAGGTCACGCTGGTAGAATGCTACATCTTTGCAGACACATCTATCGATGAGCAGGTTCTCCCGACATCCGGCTACGCCTTTCTTTGACCCTCGTTATTCATACATTTCTTGCCACACAGGTTCAATTGCCCGAACAATCCTATCATTTAGGATAGCTGTGAATATCTTATTCAGCATGATTTCGCAGACGTTGCTGCGAAAAGTGCGATAGCTCCGGGTGTTTCTCGCACCACAGAGCATGCGGCCGTGCCATGTAACCCCGTTCGCGGGCCACACTCGCATCGTAGCAGTCTAGCAAGTCGTGATTCAGTTGCTCCGTCCACCCAAAGGTCACGAGATCCCGCCGATCCATCGCATTGAATCCATTTTCATTGGCTCCCCTAGCTCTAGATTGGTCGACATTGTTGGCCGACCCATTGTCGGGAGCCCTGCGCGTTCTGTTGTTGTGAACCGCACTTACTACAACTATGTTTGGTGTTGTCATTGTTGTTCCCACGAGAAGCTCGGGAAAGGGGTTCGTCCATCCTTGTAGAGCCCCGCATGCAAGGATAAGGCTGCTTACTCTGAGAAGTCGCCCGGTATCCCAGAGACACCTTTCTAGACACCTCACTCAGGTGCCATTCAGCTTTCGGCACGGTTTTCACACCTCCGCTTCGGGGTTAATTCCTTCGGGACCACCCCTGGATAATTGTCCGCGACTGCCTATTTATTTTTGTAACCA
>NC_046657.1:183357381-183392243 GCF_010883055.1 Belonocnema kinseyi
GCCCCATAGTCATGTTCCCCTTCTTCCATATCCTCATCCTCGTCACTATTGTTGGTCTTTGCAACTCTAGATTTCTTCATCGGTGAAGTAAGTACCTCTAAGTACCTAAGTACCTCTTTCGGGACACAAAAATCTCATTGGGACCAGCAAGCCAGAGATGTCGTGCATTTAGCTGCCTAAGAGCTGTTTGCTCTTTAGCATAACTAGTAGTGGGGTCCCTTACAGCAGTAAATGCCTTTCCAGATGTATAAACCATAAACTTTTCACCTGTGCAGATGTATTCCTTCTTCAGTTGAAGCTCGTTGAGTGACTTCAAAGGTAAATTTGTTTCTTTATTTGCGCAAATACTATACCCATCTAGCAGAAGTTTAAGGGGTATTGAACTGTCCACCTCTTCTGACCTCCCTATCAATTCTCCAAATAATGTATAACCTCCCAAATTTTTGTCATGCACAAAAATCCCTTGTTTTGGCTCTAAATTCACTACATACTGACCTATTACATGCACATATGTAAGTTGATGTCAAATTGTCCCTAGGTGTTTGTGCGCAGAAACAATAATAGAAGGCTGCTGCATGGGGCAACCATGAATTGTTTGTCATAGGAACTATTATTTGACGACACATTGAGGACAACACCCTGTTCCCTTTGAGAAATCTTGAAAAGCATACGTTTTCCCAATCAAACTTGCCGTTCATTATTTTCTTCTTTAATTCCTTCTCATGCTTTAGATAGAAGCACAACTTCCATTTTAGCATTCTTTTGAAATCAAAATAATCTACTAAGTAGTAATTATTGCATTCTATTGCGATAGGCAGTATTTTGGGCATTGCGTTTGGCTTCAAATAAGTTATCATCTGGTTCGTGCTCCTGGAGTATATGTTGCCATTGTTGTCTATAGCCGGATCTAAGAACCTGTTGGATTGATACTCTGATTCCAGAACAATCTCTAATGCTTCAACTTTCCCAATAGGCCTCTTTAAGTTGAGTAACGCATTGAACTCTGCCACACTGCAATGTAGGAATAGACGAGGTGACTCTTCCACTTTGTCCCTGACCTATTGTTGTGCTGCATGATAACTCTTAGTTTTTGTGTCTTTCATACCCCATCTACAATAGACCGCTATCTCTTTAAGACAATCTATTAATTCGTCACTTGTGGTGTAATTGGTCTTAACACTATAAAGTGTATCTCCATTATGTTGAAAGCTGCCTCTGATATCCCTGTATTTGAAATTCACTGTCTCTTTTCCCAAGTACACATTGATTCCCATTTGCTTTTTGTTCATTCCCTTTATGACTCTTATGTTTCTGGGAACTGGTGAGGTTTTAAGTCCGTGGCTTTCACTTTCTGAACTTATACTCCTTCCTATTACTACTTTCATCCATTTGATGTGATTTGATTGAGGGATGTCACCATCTTGTAAGTAACTCATAATGGGTTTCCCAAGCAAAGAACTTTTGCTCAGTATTCTCCTCACATCATCAAGAGTCCTAGAGTTGTGCATGTATATATATATATATATATATATATATATATATATATAATATTCCAATAGGTCATTTGTACAAGGCCATTTGAAGGCAACCCACAAGACTGAATTAAAAGCGAGAGTTTGTTATATTTCATGACCCTCTAACATAAAATTTAACGTAGATTTGGAATTGAAAGAAATTAAAAGTTCATCCTACCGGTTTTTTATTGCGTTTTTCATAGCATAATGCAGAAGGGATACGGAAGAAGGCCCGGAATAAATAAATTTCTAAATCTTATAAATTGTGAATAAACTTTTTAATTAAATAACCTGTTCCAAGAGTCGAAAATAATAAGTTTTTACTAATATCCTGCGTTCGAAGTTAGATGTACAATCCTCTTACAAAATCTACGTCTTGAAGTAAAAATTATAATTGTTTTGCGGAATTGACTACTTTAAATTAAATTGTAATTCCAGACTGAAGTTTGGTTTTAATAAATACAAAATTGTAATTCTTTATCGAAATCCCCTATTGAAACAGAGAATTGCAAATGTTGAAAAAAAGCATGGTCCAACTAATAAGGGAAAGTCTTTCAATATTTGAAAAGGAATGATAATTTGAATAGCAACATATTGAAAGAAAAAATATCGGGTCTCAGGCAGACACCCTCGCTTTAAGAAGAGTCCGAAATGTAATTACCGCTAAATAAAGTTTTTTGTATTTGTGTTCTTGTATGGTTTCTGCATAACGGGATTTTTTTAAGTCAGCCTTTAAATTATTCATGTTGGCAGACAATTCATCACAAGTACTATTGATATGGTTCTTCTTTAGAAAAAAACACATTCGTTACAGGAAAGCTTGAAATCTTAATTAAAAATAGATACACGAAACAAGTGCAGTACTTACTTCTTTCATAAGGTTTATCCCACTCTCCATCAATTCCTCTCGCTCGGCAAACACTATTTTAATGTCAAGTAATGTGAGACATTTTTCGAGCTGGTCAAGACGCACCTTCAAATCCCTAGAAAGTTGTATTGCATTCCCTAAGCTTAAGATTATCCGCCAGAATCTGTTTCCTCAATCCCGGTTCCCGCACCTCGCTCTTGCAGCTGGAAATATACTCTTTCAACTCAAACTTGCGCTTCTTGGATGCGACGAAAGCATTTTTGAGCATGTTCATTTTCAACTCAGTTTCTTCCAATTGATGTACAGTGCCTTTCTTCTAAAACTCCTGCACTTCTCTATCAATGGATTTACATTTGAGAATCGCATTGGAGATTGTACGAATCTTCTCATTCTCTTCTTTAATGCATTTCTCATATTCTCTCTGAAATAAGTAAACATTTATTTACTGACCACATTGCTACAATCAAACGTGGAAGTTATATACAAACAGTAGATGTATTCAATTTACGAACAAGTTAAAAAAATCCATTGAAACAAAAAACAAGTAATGACATGGTTACAATTGGACATACGTAACTTATTTTTCTATGTATTCGCCATCCCTTCCAATGCATGTGTTAAGGAGGGAGATTAATAACAGTAGAAGAGTAAATATTTGCGAATAAAATTTGGTAAGATGGATTATAGAGATATTCATGAGAGATTGGAAAAATAATTGGCTGAAAAGACAATTGTACGAGGACAAAGCAAATGATTATGTGTGCAAAGGCAGGCAAAGGGCAGAAAAAATGTCTGTGCGAGAGTGCGTAAATGAGATTCCTAATTATAAAAGTTGTAAGGACCCGTACAAACAGAGAAGCTTGCATAGAAAATTGTATGGACGCAAAGTAAGATAGTTGGATATGGTAGGACCGAAAAGTATGACAAAAAAAACTTTATAGGAAGAGTGTGACAGCAGAGTGAATGACTTTTAAAATAAAAAAATATTTATAAAAACCCTCCTTATGGACTTTTCCTTTTTTTAGTTCAATTTTCTGCCTAGCAAGATGAATTGGAAACAAAAAGATTAATTTTCTATAAAAAAAAAAGATAAAATTTTCGATAGAAAATGTAATGCTTAAATTTACCGTTAAAAGTATTTATTTTGAATTATGAAAACAATACTTTCCAATCAATAAAATAAATTTGCGAAGGAATAAATTTATTTCCTACAACATCAAGACAATTAATTTTTCATAAAATACATGAATTTTTCAACATAAATTTGAATATGTAATGGAATGTTTGATATAATATAATTCCATCCCGAGAAGTTAACTAGTGACCAAGAAGATTAAGATTTAAACAGAAAAGACAAAATTTCATCAAATTACACAAATTTCAAGTCAAATAGTTGAGTTTTTAACTACAAAAGATTAACATTAAAACAAGCATGAATCTACGACAAGAAAAAAGGAACTTCAAACTTAAAAGAAGAATTTCATCGAAAAAAGACCAATTTTAATCTAACAGATTGATCTTAAACATCTTTGCACATTAGTTGCAAATCAACAAATAAGACTCCCCGGCTTTTTTTCAAGAATAATAAATATGTTCTTTTACAAATTTGGGAAATGATAGCACATTTTTTTGTGGGTAATTCCAAAAAATTCTGATTTTGCTAAAAACGTGTATGTATATTTCGAGTTTATGTGTGTTACAATTCCCTCCCATAATTAGTCTAAAGTGCTTACCGACAACATTGGTACGACAAAAAACTACAGTATCGGAATTACAGAAAACTGAAAAATGTCCCTAACCTCAAAATAATGCACATAAACAAAATTTTTATTTAGCAAAATAAATTTGTTGGTTCTTATCCCTCAAAAGAGAGTGTAGGCACGTGCATTATGATATTTTATAAAACCTCTGAATTCAGCTTTGGATCATTTTCATTTTTGTGCAAAATGGCCGGGGAACTGTACCCGATTGACCACACGACGAACTACTACATGCCCTTAATAGAATTTTAAATGATCACAGAGTTTTTAGAGTATTAAAATCGGATTTGAACTTTTATAGAGAATATAAGAGGTGTAAATGAGAACTTGAAAAATACTGCAAAAATTTTGAAAAGACTCAAAGAGGATTAAAATTATACTAAATAAGACCTAAGAGAATCAAACAAGGATGACGAATATGTAAGAGATCCAAAAAAGTATCCTTTTAGCACCATGGAGAATATAAAGAGGACCTATATTTCAACTTGAGTCAATTCAAATCAAATAAGGTGCTTTTAAACATCCAAATGGCCAGAAACACCCATTTGACAGGTCACAAAATTAATTTGTTCAAATTGGATCTGGTGCTCTTCAAGACTTACAATGTACACCTCGAGAACCACCATGAAGCAAAGTTTTAAATATGATTTCACATAACTGCGGTACTCTATGAGTAGTATACTGCCATACTCTGTGATGCAAAGTGTGAACGATAACACATCCAACTAGCAATTTATCAGAACCATTCAACGTTTATTATTCGTCAAAGCGTACAAAATCACTTCAATAATTGTAGTTTTTCCGACAACGTTGGCTCCATTAATTAGTGTCATGGTTCGTGAAAAGATGATATCCAGATGATCGGTTTCTGAAGAAAAGTTGCGAATTCGACGCAGTGTTAGTCGCCTTAAACAAGACATTTTCATTTCTCCTTTCTTTTTTTTAAGTAATTTTAACAAACTATTTGAACTGTTTCAATTACACTGAATTGTACGAAAATAAGACGCCATTTTACGCGTGCAAATGTAGACCTTATAGCACGATCCAATACAGTCAAGGTCTAGCCAAAACCTATTCAATGTTCGGTCAATGCACACCTACTACCTGCACGGCCATCTTGGTTACTATTCAACACAGCCTCAAGCGGTACATTTTGTCAATAAGGCGGTGTACCTGGCACCCTTTATGGGTAGCTGCAATTCTTTTACACTTCACGTGCATGACAACAGGGATAGTAACCTTTTACGCGGACCGTCAAAGAACCCTACCAGTAAACATAGTTATATAATAGTTATGTTTGTCATAGTTTACGTAAGTGGTGAGTCATAGGTAACTCACCTGCTACTTCAAATGCCCTACTTTGCTCTCTAATTTTGTGACATGTTTTGAAACTAATTTGTAACCATGTTATAACTTGATGACATAGTTCGGTTATGTAGATGCTATGTCCTATTTACCAAAAGGGTATTTCAAAAATATTGATGAATTATATAACATTTATGTACCAGATTTACTGTGCTTTCTATACTGATGTAATAAATATGTGACACAATTCTATAACGCATATGTTGCAGTGTTATGTAAGAGTTAAATAAGAATTTTACGTAAGTATTACATACTTACGTTTTAGCTGACGATCACGGTTCTCCGCCGGTCTGCTGCTCGCCTCCTTCTTTGAGGGAGGACCGAATAGGCTAGTGGCGCTTGGGCTCTCTTATACTTTTGATTTTGCTCATCAGTAATTTTTATTTCAAATTATTGTAAATTTGTAAAATTATTCATTGTGTTCTTAACTATTTACAATTATTTCAATTCAGAATTATCTCCATATTTAAGAATAAAAAAATTATAAACAGTTTGTCTTTTTATTTCTTAAAATTTTTATCAACTAGAATATTAATAAAAATGTAGATATATTGTTATGAGAAAAAACTATTTTTCAAACGAATGTAATTCTAAATTTTAAATAAATTATTTATATGAAAAATACTCCAAAATACTAAAAGTGAATAATAATGGAATTATTATTATATATTATTATAACTTCAATTTCTATTAAATGTTTTACAATTTTTCCTTATTGGTTGACTATATAGAAATTCGTTTTCTGGAACCTAGCCAAAAACCGTGATCGTCGACTAAAACTCAACTCTGATATGATTGAGCATTCTTAATCGTATCTCGGGAACCGATGAAATTTTGGTAAGTTTCTTTGGCTTAAATTAAAGATAAAATTGTATGCTCTATATCGTATAATTTTTAGTTTTTTGCAACAATTTTCCTAGTTATCGTGGTTCAAAGTCAGTAGTGATTTTTAATAGTGTTCGCGTCAATCGATCTCATAATTTTCGACGGTATTGTACGTACAAGTAATACAGGAGAGTTATATAAGCAAAACATAAAGGAGTTATGTAAAAAATACCTAACAAAGATATACAAAATAAACATAATGGAATTATGTAATAAGCATATAATGACGTTATGCACCAAAAATACAAATAAGTTATGTACAAAATAATGTAGCATACGCATGTTAAGAATTTATAAATAAATTTCGTAAAAATTGCATAACAAAGTTATAAAAGAGGAATATAACGGCACTGTGTCGAAAATGTATGAAAAATAGAAATACATATTGCGTCGGTGGTTTATTACGCATTGAGAATGGCAGATCAATTAAATATAATATATACGTATATGTATATACGTACGCATGTACATATACGTATATCAATTTTTAAGTGTTTTGTGGGCGCGAGACAGGCCCTTTATATAACTTTATATAAAAGAAAAATATTAAAACTCAGCCCGGCAAAATATGGAGAAAATAAGATTCGCTAATAACCTGCAAACGAGGGAAGAAAACAGGAGGAGGATGAGGACTGGTATTTCAAGGGGTGGGGTCTTAAAGATCCAACGGCCAATCTCTCTTAGCAAGAAAAATAACACTAATGCATTTATTTATGACTAAAAATGACACTACGGTATTTATTTATGTCTATCGAGGAACGTAGACCACGTGGTCGGACACAATCACACAAAGCTCAAAATCAGACACGTGAGAGAATTAAACATCAAAACTGAACACGCGAGAACACAAAACAAGAGGCCAAGCGAGGCATCAGCTCGATGCGAAGCCAGAACCTTTAAACTCCGCGGTTCTACTCGCCCTTTGCGTCGCTCGCCAAAATACAAAGAAAAAAATTTACCTTCGACATCTTTTGTGTGGCTAACTCTAAGGGATCCAAAACGAATAATGCAGATCAAAAAATATTTTTAAAAACGAATAATCCAGTAATCTAGGTCCACAAACAATAGTTTCAAAAATCCTGTAAAATTGCGTTAATTTCCGATTGATCGAAGCGCACGTGTTACTACCAAAAAGACCAAGAACGAAAGTGAGAGTGACAGGTCCTGTGCAACGCGCCTAGACCGTCAACTCGAAGGGTTTCTCGCATCAGGGCGCGTTCACAGAACCTCAAGCCGCAACGCATTACCGGAGAAACTCGGAACTACCGATCCTTACCATCTAAGAGTCAATTTTACAATGATTGTCTGAATAAATAGTTAAATAACAGTACAATCCTCAATAACTATTAGTAGTAAGTGAGTTTCTACGGTTTCCAAAACAAAACGGCCTGGAAGTAAAGTCATTCTAAAAATATGTGAAAGTTCCTGAGTTTTAGCAATAGGCGAGCAAATTTAAAATTACAAAAGGATTAATATGACTTTTACATGTATATCACTAGAAAAGGTTTATTAAAAACTATTAATAATTAAGAAAAGGCTAAATTAAGTACTTTAACGCTTACTGAGGAATCTTTGACTTATTTCAAGAATTTATGTTTCGCTGAATATAGAAACTGACAAAACCCGAATAACAGCGCCACTAACGACAAAATCCTAGAACTAAAAATTAATCATTTAATAAAAGTATGCTTGATTTTCGTGACATTCTCGTTGGGTTTTAACATACCTATAAAAGTACTCTTAAGTCTATAACTCACCGATTTGCGATTAGTTGTTTTTATAAATTCGGGACTAAATTTTCTACAAGCAGTTGCACGTGAATTTTTTTTTTGTTTATTTAATTTCTATTTTCATGCAAATAGTGAAAAGTGTTGAAGTTTTGCCTATCATGTTTTATTCCCGTAGACAAAAATGTTACCTTGCAAAGGTTAATGTTATTAGCAAATTTTAATGACAAATAATCTAAATTTAGAATATTTATTGTTAAAGAATATTCCCGATGTAAAATTACTTGCTTTTATTGTTTTCATGATATGTGACCATCAAAATTAAGAATTACATTTTATTAATTCCTTCTATAAACAAATTCAATAAAGAAATGTACATCACAGAAATTAACAGGCAGCAAAAAATCTTTATTTTTGGAAAACTCTTATTGTAATGATATCACCGATTGTATTTTCTGTACAAATTATACTATCCGTTGATATTTGTTTATTTGATAAGCCAAATATATGAACAAATACACATCTGACCTTATTCAAATCATATTCGCAAATTTAGTTATTCATTAACATTTGTTCATTTTACGAAAAAATTATATAAAAAAATTTAAGTACATATTCAAGTTGAGTATATTCATGATTTTATTTGAAATTCGTAGTTTGGGTTAAATATTGAAGCATTCCGGTAAAATATTAATAATTTTTGTTCAAAATTCATCTTTTTGGTTGAAGATAAAAATATTCCCTTTTTTTTTTGATAGCTGAAAGTTTTTAGTTCGAAATTTAACTATTTTGTTGAAAATTGATCATTTAAGTTAAAAATTCGACTATGTATTTAGTTGATGATTCATGTGATTTGTTGAGAAATATGCTTTTTTTGTGGGCAATAAATCTTTTTAGTTTAGTATTAATTATTTTAGTTAGAAATTTGTTAGTTTAGTTGAGAAGTAATTATTTGAACTAAAAATTTAAGAATTCCATTTTTGGTTGAAATCGATCTTTCCTAGTGGGCAGAATATTTTAGAACGTAATTGGAAAGTCCTAAAATCGTTTCTTGGACGTACAACTCAAAAGACGTCATTTGAACGTTTTAAAAACTGTCCTGAGTCAGACCAAATGATGTTCTAAAAAGGTTTTATGTTCGAAATACGTCTTTAAAACGTCTCTGGAACATTGTATGTTTATGGAACGTTACATGGACGGACTTAGGACATTTTTAAGCCGTTCTAAAGATGTTCTTTAACGCTTGTGCCCACTGTGTTTTTAATATAAATTGATTTCGCTACTCACGAGCTTGAGTAATTTCTTTTCTCGGTGAGGGTTTAGCTTTGAGGCCAAGAGTCTTTTAGTTAGTCTGTAGCCAGAGAGAAAACCCCACTCACTTTAATGTTCCTCGGTCAGCCCACTGTTAATATCTTCAGTGAATATAACCTTCTCGAAATGCCTACAACTTGCTCGGGTTTAGTAAAATTTTCTTTGGTTGCGTCTTTTGTTCTATTCAGAGTAGAGTGACTCCGTTTTCCACCAGTAACTTATTCAGTACCTCAAAGCACTTCCACTCTAGTAGCGACGTGGTCGTTCCATTCGGTTCTATTATAGCAGCCCTGCTGCCTGAGCAGATACGAATGTTTCTTCTAATTACCATTCTTCTTTGCCTTGTAGGCGCACTGGAACATGGCCATAATTTCAGATTGTAGAACTGTGTTATAGGAACCAATCACACTGGAGAAGCTCATTCCACTTCTTCTACGATATATCCCGGCACCTACATTCTCCTTGTACCTTGATGCATCTGTAAACCAGTTGTCCCCATCCATGGGCAGGTGTGCCTCACCGTTAAGCCATTCCTCTTTCTTAGATAGGCTGGCTCGGTACTTCTTGTCGAAGAGGTAGCGACGAGTGGACACTTTGTCACTGAGCATGCTCAGTGTCGGCCTCCTCGCAATGTCGATTGTTATCGGCAATACTGTCAAGATACTGCTATCGCTAATCATATTTAATGTACAGGCTGCCTTCGTAGTCACGGCCTTGATACTAAGATGGAAAGTATCCAAACCTATTATTGCCCTCAGAGCTATCGTGGCTGTCGACATCGATGCACCAGTGATGCCTTTCAGAGTCAGTCCCCTGGTCCTTCCTAGTCGAGATTTCACAGTAGACAGTTTCGACCCTGCTTCACCAGACCAGAGCCGCATAGGTTAGTCTGGGTCTTTGAATCGCTGTGTATGACCACACAAGTGTCTTCAGTTTCAAGCACCAGCTTTTCTATACGGCTATCCTACAGAGCAAGAGAGCGAACCAAAATGTGGTAGGTCCATTCCACGACTTCAATAGGCAATTAGGTTAACTGCTGTGCGTAGAGCCGTCTTAGTCGAGTGACCCGCTCCATACGCGGGCTGTTGGTTGTAGAGTAGCTAACTTGATAAGACGTTTGTTCGAATATATTTGTCCACGAGTCTTTCTGCTCTTTTCTTGGGTGAAGTGCGTCCGTTCCTGCTTGCTTTCGAAATAAAAACTACTCTCAGGCCCCTTCATGCCGTTGGAACATAACTCACAACCAGGCTTGACGTAGGAAGTCTTACAATCGGTTCAATGATGATTTCACCAGCCCTCCATAAGAATACTGGATGTATGCCACCTGGATGAGGAGACTTGTAAGAACTGAAGAATTTCAGGGTAACACCTGATGCTGGCTGGGTAACATTTTTGTTGGCTGGTCGCTGCTATGGGTCCATTTGGGCCACAGAAGACTTTGATTGCCTCGGAGGTGTCGTCATCTTTTATTCTACCTTAAATGTGCCCGGTAAATGTGCTTGAGCAGATGAGCCAAGGTATCCCTGTCCGATTCTGAGTGTCCCCAGCCTGGCAATTTGATAGTGCTAAGAACTGCGTTCAGATTTCGAGAAAGCAGCTTATTCAGTCCAGTAATTTCTGATCTTTCTTTGATATAAGTGCAAAAGTTGTTTCAGCTTTCATTCCTGCATTCATTCCTAATCGCCACAAATTAGGCCCATAGTGATCTAAGAGAGTGGGTGAATCTAATGCTCTGCACTTCTCAAAGGTGTCTCTGAAACAACTAGTACCATTGTACCCCAGTAGAGGAGGAAGACCCATACCATGCTGTATACCAACAGTGTACGTACCTTTACTGTGGATTGGTATCGCTGTCATTTGGAAATTAAGCCGACCCCATGACTAACTTTCCTATTACCTGAACATCCGTGACTATTACCATCAGGTATTTAGAACATAGCTCGAGCAGGGGGTCGACATTCACTTCCTTCGCTAGTATGCAAGAGCTTAGATTGATTGCTTTGGGGTCCCTGTAATAAAAAAATAGTACACCCTCTCCTTAAAATCCCTACTTCTATCACGAATTAACCAGGATTCCTGGATTAGGTACAAAGTTTAACTTTTTATTATGTACCTTTCTTACACATAAAAATGTCGAGTTCCATTTTTCTCTAAAAATCATGGTCTTATGTTTAAAAGGAAAATGATTTTGTAAGAAAGTACTTCAACCAAAGGCTGAAATATTGCATACAGGGCTTATAACCTGGCGTTTACTTAAAAAATATTCAACCATACATACATGACCATAAGAATAGCATTGGAATGTAACACGGATTGCATATAACAAATAATCACAAAGGCCTGTTTTTATTCTTCTTTTAATTTGAGAGTATGAGCCCCAATTATAGGAAAAAAATTAATTCCCTTTTTCACGGAGTATAAAGAGGCACGTTAATTATAGATTTTTGTTCTGTTTTTAATATCATTATATTAATAATCGGCAAATATAAAAAATAAAGGTGTGTTATTTTCCTTCAGTTTGCATTTCAGTGGGAAAGCAAAGAAAATGATTAATATGAACTAAGTAAACAAAATTTTATTTTAAAAGGAGAGGAGGTTTAAGATAATCACTTACCGTAATCCGAGGGTGACCTATTCTTTCATGAACTTCATTCCGTATTCTCTTACGATTTTATGATTATAAACCTTAATATTAATGCAGCATACTTCTCACATTATTCAGCGCATTGTTATACCCCCCCCCCCTTCTTTGCCATTGGCATTTTAAACTCTTTGCGCAATTTATGTATAGCCCCTTTTATCAAATAAAAAAAGTAACGTAAACATTTTAATTTTAGTTGATAGGTGTCGTCAGCCTGAAAATAGTAG
Organism: Belonocnema kinseyi; assembly: GCF_010883055.1. Classification (NCBI taxonomy): domain Eukaryota; kingdom Metazoa; phylum Arthropoda; class Insecta; order Hymenoptera; family Cynipidae; genus Belonocnema; species Belonocnema kinseyi. The sequence goes on from NC_046657.1 coordinate 183,369,680, forward strand.
ATGGTGAAGGTGAAGAATTTAAGATTTCCAGGTCACCGGAATGCCAGATTACAGTGGCAGGATTACGGAAAAAGGGTGATGTTGCGAGTGTCGAAGTACTGGATCCAGTTAAAAAGAAAGTAAGGGCAAATTTTTACAGATAAGTTGTGTTAGTGTTAACACTTAGGATACGAACTGTAAAAATGTCCAAGAATTCATGGAATTCGTTATAATCGCGGATTTTTTTGGAATTTGTCTAATTTTCAGGATTTGTGGGAATTATGGTCTTCATCGAATTCATAGAATTCGTGGCATTTGCTACATTCAAGGAATTTATCTCCTCATGTGTTATCACTATTGAGGGTGGACCTGTGCTAAATGTTCGCAGTACCGCGACTCGAGTATATCACAGACTGCCCACTATCAACGATATATAGCTTTACTATCTATCCATTTGACTCTATTTAAAAAAGTAGTATTCTGATCCTTTTTGAAAAGAATAATATATTTCAAATTTCAAGATCCTCAGATAGATCCTTTAGATAGGCTGTAGATTGAACTGAAGATGGTAAAAGATTGAAGGGATAGCTAGGGGATAATGATGGATACATTGTTTCTTTTTATTTCAATCTCAGAGATAAAAGACTGGTACGTAGGTAGGGTGTATCGGTATCTAAACTCGAATTTTTAATAGATTTCATATGAAAAATAATTTGTTTCACTATATGGTGAAAAAATTTGAACACAATAGCAGATTGAGCTGTTCTTATGGAAGTACGATATTTTTGAGAAATTTTATCAAAAACATACTGTTTTGTCCTGACAAACTTATCTAATACGGAAACGTAAAGCGCGTGGTGTTACAGCTCGAGTGTGTGCTATGAGGGGAGTCTAGCCTGCCGAAAAAAGGTTTCGTTTGAGTGTGGCATGGTTGTCAGAAACCCTTTCGATTTTGTTATGGGTTTCTTACACTAGAGATCTTCAGGCTTCAGTACGGATGGTGTCAAGGTCATGAAAGCTGAGAAGCAGAATTATTCGTGCTTTGCAACGAAGTGAAAGAGAGACAGGACACTTTGATAGCACTTGTTCAGAGGACAGAAGATTATGATGAAAGATTGACGGACATTGACCAAGAAAGGGTTAAAAGTTTGATAAGCGTTGAAAAACTTCGTAAGAAAAAGGCTGATTACAATTGAATGGTCGTCCGAGTTGTTCAAGCGCAAAAAGATTACGATTTGGCTTACAAAATGCTGACCATATGAAATGCAATATGAGGTAGATTCTGAATGATACAATGAAACAACTGCAAATAGAATTTGAAGCTTAAGGTGGACTTCTTTTTAAAAGCATCTCCAAGACTTTTTCGAATTTACATGCAAGTACTTCCTTAAACATAAACTTTTTCTTTCTTGTAAACGATCCATTTCTTGGAAATGAAACGTGTCGGGTTAAAAAGTCTATTTCTTCCTTTTTCATAGCAACTTTATCGTATCAGATGAAAACATTCCATCGAGCGGCTGGTCACTCAGAAATCAGGGAGTCAGACTAACAATGACTGCCACCGTAATAGCGAAGATTTCTTAGAGACCTCCCTTGGACTAACTCCAAATTTTTTGTGACTTACCACGAGACTCTCCCGAAAAGTTAATCGCGCGGTACTCGAAATAGATCTCTCGAGTGTTCCCGATAGATTTACGTATCTTTACGACGGGGATATCGCCGAAGTGGCCGGCTGCAGCGAGGCTTTTCGTGACGCTCTGAGACTAACTGCGGGATTAACCAAAGGACAACTCAATAGAATTTAGAGATTCCTACTGACCTCCACAGGGTCTTTCCTACGTCCGAGAGTCACCTGAAATCTCAGTGACCAGCTCCTCTTATTCCATTATGTGCTTGAAATTGCACATGTTTTTGGTCGCGTTTTCAATTTTTGTTGTGTACAACATGGATCAATTTCCTCCAAATTTATTTATATTCTAATGTCTTTGTCCTTGTCGAAAAAAATTGGTATCCTTTATTTACAAAAAAAAGTATCTTCATTCATTAACAATTCTTCTGTCAACTTAAATCAACTTTCATAATAATTCCTGCTCGCTTCCTGACACTTATTTTCCTTTTTCATATTAAATGCAACTACTTGGTTTAGAATGATTATTTATCACATTCTTTCTTTGATTTACAATTCATCCTTTCGGTTTAGCAGTCTTATCATAACAACTTTTTCAATTTGGTCGAAAAGTTAAAAATTCCAAATTTTAACCTACCAAAAATAATGAAAATTCGATAGGACGCGTAGTTTTTGTTTTTAGTCGTAAAAAACAACATTAAAAATAAAAAAAATTATGTACTAACAACACAAGGTACGAACAAAATTAGAGAAAACTTGTTTATCCAAAAAGAGCTATAATTTTTTATAGGGCACGTATTTTTTGCTTTAGTCGTAAAAAATAAAATTTAAACTGAAGATATTACATTTCTTGGAAAAAACGACACAAGTACGAAGTATAATTAATAGACAAAGGTTGTTCTTCTACGAAGATCTATAATTTTATTATTAATCATCTTTCGATATGACGAGTAGATATTTTTTTAATCGTAAAAAATAAGATTAAAAATAAAAAATGTAAATTTTTGAATAAAGGACCGAAAAGACGAAAGAGGACATCGGATCCTATATAAGATCCTATATAGGTTCCTGTATTAGACCCTATGTAGATGCGCAGTAGTTTTTCTTTAATCGTATAAAAGAAGATGAAAAATAAAAAAAAAATTATAAAAACAAGGAAATAAGTATTAGTATGAATCATTTTTTATGCATATTATGAACTGTAATTATATAAATTTACTTTGATTTTAGAAGGTCTGTGCACGAATGCGGGAGAAATGCAAAGACCGAGCGCGGAGTGCGAGAGCAATCAGTCACGCGTCGTAGGTGCGCTCAAACCTTAGAGCTAAGTTCTTTTAACGAAAGAAAATTTACAATCACAAAATTACAGTGGTGAATGTTTTGAGTCTTAATTTGAAAAGGTTTACGCACGAATGTTCGAAAATATAAAGATCGTGCGTACAGTGCGAGGTAAATAAATAATCGAGCAGGTGGAACAATTCGACCAGTTCAAAATTAATGCTAAAGAAACTAAGCAGAGCAAAGCATTGGAAGCGAAGAATCTTCATTAGAAAATAGATGCCTTGAGAGATACAAAGTCTGGACTCGATTGCCAAACAAAAGCGTTGGAGCGAGAATTGTTGGATTTTAGGGAAGAGATAAATCTTGGTGAATCTGCAATTGTACATGTACTTGTTGCGAAACTGTGTTCATTGTGTTAGTAAGGTAATGAGATTTTGTTTATTCTAATCAATAGAGGACAGTCTCCTAAGATGCTTCCTATCTTTTCTTCCCTTTTTAACCTTATGTATGAATAAGTATGCGTGAAAGTATATATAAAGCGGTGTGCGTCAGGCCTCCTGTAAAAAGGAAAGTATTAAGGCAGAATATATGTCTTTAAAAAAATTTTACACCTCAATGCCTATGAATCTAAACAAATTCCGTTTTTGTCCGAATGTGCTTCTTGGTATTTAAAAGTTTTAATTCCAATCAGTTTTAATTTATAAAAAATATATGACATGGAAGTGGCTTCTTCTTAATTTCATTCATTTGATCAGTTCAATGTCATCCAATGCCTTCAGTTTTCAGAGGTATAGAATGGAACCAATGCTCTCCTTTTGAAAGGGTCGGGAAAATGAAAACGACAAAAAATAAGATATTACAGAAAATGTAGAACAGTGACATTTTGTGTACGTATCAAGAACACATGAACGCCAGTCACAGGAACATTTTTAAAAATGAGAAAGCGTAAATTATATTTATGTTTAAAACTATTAGTTTTAGGTGCATAAATTTAACAAATATATATCTTTTTTTTTGGGAGAAATACTTCTATTTTAATTTTGATTCTGAAAGACCAGCAAATTTGTCAGTTTCTTCGAGTTTCGAAAAAGTCAAATTTGCGAGAACAAATCCTTCAATCGAAAAATCGAGATAAACTTTCTGGCCTTTCATATATTGCCGATGAGCAGAGGATTCTCACTTTTTATTAGGTCTTCTGAAAAAGTATTTTGCAATTCTTTTCGATACTTTTTTACAAGAACGGACAGATTGTTTAGTAATAAAAACTATTTGCGACCGGCTGCTGATAGTGTTGATTTTGTCGGAAAAGTCATTTCAGGAACTTAGCAGGATGCAACGAATTTTTGAAAATTGTAGTTGAATATTTGACCTTAGTAGCGGGCTTTCAGTTTCCCGCACATTGATTCTGATTGAAGCTCTGCGCGCGATGGGTGCCGCGTTTGCTCATAGTAGACCAAAAACGAATTCGTGTGACAACTTCCCAGCAGAATTTGGCATTATTTTCGCGTAAGCCGACCGAGTTTTTGCGCCGATTCATAACCATGGATGAAACCTGGATCCACTACTACACTCCTGAGTCAACGCAACAAGCAAAACAGTGGGTTCCACCGGGCCAAAGTGCTCCGAAGCGTCCAAAAACGCAACAATGGGTCGGAAAGGTTATGTCCTCCGTATTTTGGGATACACATGGCATAATATTCGTGGACTATCTTTGAAAAGGTAAAACCATAACCGGAGCATACTATTCATCATTGTTCGACCAATTGAATATCGAATTTGCCGAAAAACGACCGCATTTAAAGAAGAAAAAACCGCTTTATCATGAAGACAATGCGCCTGTTCATTCATGCTTAGTTGCACAAGCGAAATTGCATGAAATCGGCTTCGAATTGGTTCCTCAGCCACCGTATTCACCAGACCTGGCCCCCAGCGACTATTACTTGTTCCCTAACCGGAAGAGATGGCTCACCGGTAAGCGTTTTTACTAAAATGAGGAGCTCATAGCTGAAACTGAGGCGTTTCATTTTTCAGGGACTTATCAGACTGCCTAGTATATTACTATTTTTTGGTAGAACCCACTTAAATGCGGATAAAGTAATAGAGTATAACAAGGGCACCTTCCATAGTTCTAAATGCTTTCTTATACGGTTTAATGCTTGGTTCTAATTTTGTTTTAAGCAGAGTGGGTTTACAATCAATCAGATTTGTCATAAACCAGCAAAGTATGTAAGATCTTCAATATGTATTAATATTTTTCGAAATTTGTGACCGTGTTATTAGAGCTTTTATTTTTAAATATGGGTGAAAAAATATTCATCACTGGACTGTTTCGATCAATCGTTCGTTGTTGCAGGGCCTTCAAAACCATAGGAATGATATGGAAAATAAGATTAAGGATTTGAATGATCAGATATCATTGATGCATAAGCATGCATTCGTCAAAAATGAGCTCCAGCTTTAAAAAGCAGAGCGTGAAGTCAGAAGGCAAAATTTGAAGTACCTTGAGGAGAAACGGGCGTATAATCTAAAGCAGCTTTTGAGTGTAGAGCACGTACCTGTGCAAAAGCAAACAAAGACATTAAATGATGTTTCTCAGGAATGGGTAATCATTTACTATTTCATGAGGGTAACTCTCACACATTCTATATATTTCCTTACAATTATCACGTTGATTATATTCATTAACAGCAAAGAAAAGTACACACGTTAAGTAAAAAACTGCTAGATGAGCAAGCGCGATTGCATATTTTAAATAACACGGTTGACATGCAAGAAGCTGATTACAATGAAAAAAACGAGTTGTTGGATATGTGCGTTTCATGATTTTATTATTTTTGAAACTTTGAAAATCTCCGCTAAATGTTTGCAAATTCTTATAAATTTTTACAAAACTCTGTAAAATTTTAAATTCTACAGTCATATCTTTGAATTATTATTGTACGAAAATATTCTGCAGAAACAGTTAGGTAAGTGTAGTGACTGAAAAGTGATATTGGCGTATTAGCTTTTCGGGAAGTTGCCTAAAATAATTATTTGCAAACACTTGCAGGTAATCATTCGTGTTGTCCACTATGTGAACGCGGATTCTGACATGACCAAGAAGCGAAAAATTTCTGTGAAAAATTGAGGCATAATATTCAATCTATACCTGATGCTACGCATGAATGTCAAATGAGATTAAACATTAAACAGGATAATTAAAATTTGCTTTTTCAACTGAGATGTACAGTTGAGAAAATTCCGAAATTAGAAAAAACTGTATTACCAGCAATGAAACTAACCATGGAAAGGCAAAAAAAATGAGTTTAACGAATTGAACAGGAGTATTAATAAAATACTGTCTGACCTGAAAGATTCACAAGGCAAGATGCAGATGGTGATGGTTGTTTACGAAGACATTGGATTATGGGATGAATGCTTTTATAATATTAAGAGATTTGATGAAAGAATTGCAGAAATTGAAAGTTCATTTTCGAGTATAGGTAAGAAACCCTTTAAACATTATAGCCAACGTCGGTTTCTTATAATTGGTAATGTGCGACGTTATATTCTTTTGTGCGTCATTTCGTACATATGAAATTACATTTTCCCTACCATGAAACACACATTTACGTTCGATTTAAGTTCATTCTTGTGAGATCTGAAGTTGACTCATATTATCTCGTGCAGGTTATTTTACTGTATGTAGATTTGCAACAGGGTTTACCACGTGAGTGCGTCTTTGAACTTGTCGCGTTAATGCAAACGTACCTGTATATTATCTTTAAAGTTTCGTACGTTTACTTGCCACAGCACAAAAAAAAACGCTTATCTAAATTTGTTTCAGAGTACATTACATTACTCTCTTTATGAGAATTCTAATGAGAATCTAGGGAAAATGATCATTTTGAGAATGAATTTTGGCTTATCTTAATAGTTGTGGTATGCTGAACAACAATGACAACACCAAACATAGTTGTAGTAAGTGCTGGGGGAACCAATGAAAATGGATTCAATGCTATGGATCGGCGGAATGTCGGGACCTTCAGGTGGACGGAGCGACTGAATCACGACTTGCTAGAGTGCAACGATGCGAGTGTGGCCTCTGAACGGGGCTACATGTCACAGCTGCATGCTCTGTGGTGTGAGAAACACCCAGAGCTATCGCACTTTTCGCATCAGCGTCTGCGAAACCATGCCGAAATGTCCCAAAAAAGGAGCTATGTAAGCTTAACGCCTACTCTACCACAGCTAAAACAAGCCGGCAACAAAGGAAGAGAGGCGACACGAAGAATAACCGCGGGCAGGTATCTCATAGAGGAAGAACGATGCTTTATGATCCGGAGAAACATCAACACCAAGGTTTCTCTCAAGCTTCAAGATCTGGCTGAAATGAATAGCGAGCCTCGTGGACATTTTTCCGAAGAATCCGACCTCTGGGCTAAAAGTCATTGTGCGTGTAATGCAGGGAGATCTTTGGCCGCTTTTACCGCTGAAATTTTACCGCCAAGTTTTGAAATTGGCGCGCGGCGAACTCCGGACTCGTTATCACACACTTAACAAGTCAAAGCTGCTGACTATCAGGCAGCATATTGTTAATGGAATACAGATACTATCTGACGCTAAGAGAAGTCTAGAGCGGAGGAAAAGGTGGGACAGAGAAAATCAACAGTTTCTCTCTGATTCATTTTGACTTTTCCAAGACCTCCAGTTACTGACGACCACCCGCCCAAACCAGAGGAGGTCGCAGTATTTTGAAGAGAAGTCTACCAAGTACAGCATAGACTGGACGAAGACTCAGAAGATATAAATAGCTTCAAGAAGCTGTGTGATTCCCTCATAACACCATAACACCACAGAAGTTTCCCTCAACCCATCAGCATTTGGCCAGTATTTTCACCTCATATTTAAAGTCGGAAGAGCCGATTCCGGAGTGTTTGGTGGAAGGGTGCACAATAATCCTGCCGAAAATAGGTAACTTAGCTAACCCGAAGAATTACAGGCCAATCACTTGTCTGAACACTCTGTATAATATATTCACAGCTATCCTAAATGATAGGATTGCTCGGGCAATTGAACTACTATGACCTATCGAATGCCTGGATTGATTATCGGAAAGCATTCGATTCAAACCCCGTAGACTTATCATCTGTCTATGTGAAAGTGATTTGACATTTACATTGCAAACGGAAATGCGGGCAACGGGAGAGAATGGGTCCACCTGTCGAGGGAAATAATCTCTGGTGAATGGTTGGGAAACCATTGGAGACGCCGGAGGTGTACAACCCAGACAACCGGAACTCACGTTACCTTTGACAGAATTACATGTGGCCAGGTGTCCAGAATGTTTAATAACCCTGCACGACAGGAGGGATCTAATCTATTGTAGATTGTTGGACCTGAGTGGACGAGCATATTATGTACTGGAGGATAGTGACCTGACCAACAACACAAGACGGGCCACATGGAGGCAGTGCGGGTTGGGCGATACTCCTCCCCATCACCACGTTAATCAATGTCACTTTCAGGCGTAACATGGACACCGGACTCATAACCCTCGAAAATATTGATAATTCACAGAAAAATAATAATGTCCTTTAAAGTATTTACCTTAAATACTCTACCTGTATGGGAAATGAGCATCTTTAAATAAATTTAATTTTCTCTAAATCTAAATTTTATTTTAGTATTAATATTTCAACAAAATATAATTTTAATTATGAAGTAAGACAGTGAACCATATTATAAGAGAAACCAGAAATGTTTAAGGCAATTATTAAAAATATTTTTCCTACTAACCTAAAAGAATGAGAGAATTCAGCGCTCATAATTTTAAATTTCAAAATTCTTTTTAATTTCTTGGATCCAATTAGTGTAGTCAACATTATGAATCTTTTGTTTATGAAATAAATCACATGTTATATAAATATGTGATTCATGACCGACGAGGATCCGAGCCAATGACATTATGTTCTAAACTAAAATTCTAAGCACATGAGTGTGCGTAAGAAGAAAATATATATATAGGTAACCTTGTGTAAATGAATTCTCTCTGTAACTGACAAACTTGTTATTGATTCTAATAAATAAATTGAATCAGGATGAACAAATAAATTAAATATCTAAGCTTGTGGATCGATAAGTAAGGTTCCTTAGTTTTTCCATATTCAAATTTAAATTATTTTTAACCTTTCACCTCATCTGGACGTCTGTATCCTCGATTTCTTTTACAAAGTTTCCCCGTCGTTAGACGAAGTGCCGAAAGCTGGTACCCCGTAGTCCGGTTTTGGAGCTCTCTTCTGCGCTTGCACCCACAATACCGGCGGCATGCGTCCATACAACTCCGCGACCATAGAAAGTGCTATTCCGCAGGTATTCTCAATCCCTAATCCCTGCCGGAACAGAACTCCAATGAACAGAAAGATACTCCGCCTCCGCCCTCACAAGGAGTGCGGTCCATTCAACATCCATCAGGGCGTAGTCGAACCCTGTCTGTACCGCATTCTGAAATTTATTTGTTGTCATCGCGACGAAGTTGCCCAGGGTAGTGGCCACCAGCTCCAGGGTGGGAAAAGGCTTCAGGTCAGATGCAGTGATCAGAATAAAAGAGTTGGCACCTACGTTTTCGTACCTCCTATAAAACCTCTTCAGCACAGTGTTTAAGACGTAGTTCTTCGCGTCAAGGGATTGTCCCATGTACAAGTTACATATGTAAAAAATATTTTTTCAATATTTTAAAAAATGAATATAACATAATATGATGTGATATATAATATGATATAATAGCAAAGCATAATACAAAATATATATTTTTAAAGATGCACATAAAAATATGCTTTCTTCTTAGTTCACGCAGCAAACATTTCCAAGTCTCATAGTGTTTTTTTTGTTTATCAATGTTATTTCCTTAAAATAAATACAACTTGTAATTTTGAGATTATAGTTACTCATATTTATTAGAGCAGAAATCATTAATAACCATTTATACTATATCTGTAAATATTAATTTATAATTCAAAAATTACACTATATAATATAGTTTCATTTTCTCACCAAAGGAATATCACATCATTTGAGAAGTGGCGCCAAAAGAAATGGCGCCACATCACGGTCATCTGACACACAAGATTAGAGAGAGAGAGGGTAATGCTGCCTCGGCTGTCATGATCGACTGGCTGGACCGTTTCTCGTTTCTAATAAGTGAGCACTGAGTAACGATTTTGGAAGGCACTGTTGCCATGCGGCGAAAAGGCCAATTACATAGCAGCTTTAAGAGGGCTGTAACAAAAATATATTAGTAATCTTATCAATAAAAAAATGACTTTTTCCCAAAAATTTCGTTGCATTTTCTTATTGGGTTTAAATTTTAAGTGTTATCTAAGTTCGTAAAGTTATTTCCACTCATACCCTTCCTCCTTGTTATAAACCTTAATTATTAGCCCTCCCTCCTCCCCGAAACTATTAACGTAGTTCACGGACAGTATCGCTAGGCCACTTTTTCCTTTAAGACTACAGTACTGAATATTTTTTTTTGTTCTTTAAATATTTTTTGCAGACTTAATACAGCGACTTGATTTCATCAGTTTTTTAAGATTTTAGAATAAACTTTTAGGGTTTGGGAAAATGCGTCGGGAAAGTATAGAGGCTTTTAGAAAATTATCCAACGAAGTATTTCATTCATCCGATATACATATAGGATCAAAGTCCCGAAGACTCCCCCACGAGTCCTTGAAAAACGTAAAATCTACGATTAAAACAAAAAATGTGAATTCTTCGTAAAATCGAGCTTTTTGAGCAATATATTCTTGTTTTTTTTTCAACAGAGTTGTATCCGGGATACTACAGTATCTGTATCCGGGTCTTATCTGCTCCTGATCAGGTTCTATTCGGTATGAAATCTCGCTGTCGCCGGCTCTATCCGGAACTTATCTCTATTCTTTACGCGGTACGGTGAAATCCAGTACTGCGAACTCCCGTTATTGAGTGCGTTTTCCCCCCGATAGTGGGAACGACGCTATCACTCCTCATTCGCCACTACTCATTTTTACATTTGACGATATCTTCAAATGTACAATTCACTGTAATTTTAATATTAAATAATAAGCAAATACATTTGATATTTACGGTGGAAGATTTTATATTTGTGATGCCTTTCTACTTTTTCTTGCTATATTAATTTTAATAATTTTAATAATAACGATCCAAATCGTCTCTGAAAACTTTCAGAAGGTAAACAGTTGACATGTGTGCACACAGAGGCACTAACGTATTATCTACAGAAACACCATAGTAAATAGTCGTAGGAGTGGGGTCCCCTCTGAGTTCTCACAATGAAGGGCGGACCTGAGCTAAATTTTCGCAGTACCTTGACACGAGTGTATCCCAGACTGCCCACTATCAACGATATATAGTTGTACTATCTATCCATTTGACTTCATTCAAAAAAAGTAGTATTCTGATCCTTTTTCAAAAGAATAATATATTTCGAATTTCAAAATCCCACAGTTTGAATTCTGCAAATGTGTTTGCTGACTCTCCGGTTACAGATGGTGCAAATGATTCCACTTGCGCCTGACTTTTATACAATCAGCTACCTAGTGAAAACCTGTCGGTACTGATTCGAGGATGTACGTCAAGTAGCACGCGCCACACCCAGGATAGATGTGGATAAGCGGAAGATTTTTTCAGATAGAAGGACTAGAATTCTGAAGGAATAGAATAATGGAGGATTCATTCTGATAGAAAGACGAAGATGTAAGAGGATATGGCTATCGTATCATATAAAAAAGACAAAAATGGACTCAGCTGGACAGGAAATTAAGGAAGCTTCAGGAAGCTTCTTGATATTTAAGTTCACACTTTCTTTTCATACATAGTGCATGAAATAAATAAATTTTTACTGAGTACGCGTACTGTTGAGTTTTTGTTACACACAGATATAACTTTTATATTCATATTAATGAACTGTATAACTCATTTCATTTCTAATTTTTAATTTTCTATTTATAAAATTTCCCTCTGTCGACACCCATTACGTGTTCATGATTATTAACGACTTGCTCCTTTGCAAATTGTAGAAACGTATCGTATTAGCATCTTTCGCGGATGTCACTGTAACCGTGGGGTACTACATGTGCGTGTCGACGCAAATATTAAAGTACGATTTGGCTAAAAAAAACTTCTGACCACATGAAATGCAGTATGAGGGAGATTCTGAATGATACAACGGAACAGCTGCAAATAGAATTTGAAGCTCAAGGTAAACTTCTTTCTGAAAGCATCTCCAATCTTGACAAATTGAATGTTGAATTGAAAACGCTGATGAGTAAGGAGATGGAGGTATTGAAAGCCATTAAAAGCTAAAGTTTGGTATTAGAATTTTTGAACATAACATTCGAGAAAACGATCATAAAATTTTATTCACATATATGGGACATGTCGACGCATTGGCCGTCGACAATTTTGAAGTTTGAATGGATAAAATCACAGTCAATGTTAATATTCTCTTGAAATAATTAATTCCACAAATCAAAATATTTTCCCTTCTCTCGTGTTTTCCTCCATCATTAAAGACTTTTTCCTTTCTTTCTCTGTTTTACCAGAGTTGTCCACTTTTGTAGATGTCTTCCTTAAATGTGTAAATATTATTCCCTGATAAGTCCGCGATTCGGCTGGAAATACTTCATTTCTTAACATAATTTAGTTGGCCGTTGAATGTCGAAGGTTTAGAAGAACAAATGCGCGGCAGATAGGTTACTTCCGATCTCTCACGCGTGCGCAGTCACCTACATGTCCGGTCACTTGACCTACTCATAGACTCCAGAATTCATTCTGTTCTGATCGCTCGAGGAGTAACCAGTAAAGTCGCTGTACCTAGAAAAATGTTAAAATGAAAGCTCGTTTCACCATGGTAGATTACGAGAGAATACTCGCAGAATTAGGCTGGAGTCCTCAAGTAAGTTTTCGTCCTAGTGCTTAACTCTAAGTTATAATTCAAATGAAAGGGGGGTTTATTGTTTCAATGGTTCGAGCATCCTCTGGGACGCGATAAACGAGTTACAATTGAGACTGTACGTTAAGTTGTAAACTTAAAACTCTGAAAGTAATAATTTTTATGTTTGTCTATTATTTGAGTGAATGCTTTTAAGATTAACTCAAATTATTATGTGTTTCCTCATTGACATTAGAATGACTTTTTAAAATCAACAAATATACTGGAATTTTAATTATTCAATCCGCGAATCCGATAACTTATTTCCTACATATGTTTAGCGTAAGTTTTCATGTTAATTTTTAAGTTAAATAAGTTCGTTAATAAATATGACGGCCAGAAAAGACCGCTAGGCGTGTGAAACGATATAAGTACTCACGCATTTGTGATGGAGCCGTCCCTGGAAGGTTAGCGGTTTCTAATGTGCCTGAGGTAAATACTGTTCGAATGAATTTTGACTTGTAAACGATCCATTTGTTGGAAAGGAAACGTGTCGGGCTGAAAAGTCTACTTTTTCCTTTTTCATTGCAACTTTATCGTATAAGATGGAAACATTCCATCGAGGGGCTGGTCACTCAGAAATCAGGGAGTCGCACTAACAATGACTGTCGCCGGAATAACGAAGATTTCTTAGAGACCTCTGATATAGTTTACCTATTAACGACCATCGGTTTTTTCCTCAAGCTCGGTTTGGGATTCCAATTCGCCGTTTTCGAGAATAAGTCGGCTGATTTATTCTCGGAAGTTGGAGGGTTGCAACCTCAAACCTATAACGGCGATTAAATTCCACTTAAAGCTCCGACCTTCTTAAATGACGAAATTCTTGCGAACCGGTGAACAGCAATTTCTCGTTGTATTCCAGTGGTAGAGGAGCGGGATACCAATGACAGTGCTCGATCCGTCCTCCCCACCGCTGGAATGCGCGCAGGTTGCTAGGCGTTAAAAGAGCTACGAAAGATCGGTAGCGAGACGATAGACGGCCAGTATCTCTTCAGCTGAGGGGTGCAACAGGTCATGGGGGCCCTGCGCTGCCCCGGAGGATTCCCTGCAACTTGTACATTAACCATTTAACTTTTAATTAAACTTTCTTTTTACTCTTTGAATCCCAGGAGTACTCCAGCTTCGAAGGACACCAGGAATACTTCGCCTTTAAGGGAATGACAGATTAGTAGAGCGTCCGGCGGATTTCCACAATTGGTGAGGCACCTTTCAAAAACATTCCGCCTCACCTTTCGGGTTCTATCTCTTCACGTAGACCTTTTCGGTTCTTAGGAATTTTTATTTCACAATAGATCCTCCATTGATCACAACCCCACTCATTCGTTCAATTGATATAATTTTAATAGTCACTGCCATTACTATTATTATATTTTAATCTTCGTTTGCTCTGGGTGTATCAATTTGGCGGTCCAAACGTGGGGCTCAGGAATTTTATTTTTTTTTTAATCTTTAATTTTCCTGATTCTTACATAGATTAAGGATCGAATCTATATACACCCTTAAGATACCATGCTCCACACTCCACCGGTTGAGAAACGCGGTAGATTTTCCTAAATATTTTAGAAATGTTTCGGTTTCCGGGTAAAACCCAAAACTCAGTGGCGCCCTCTTTAAATTTTTTTGTTTTCTCTCGAACCTTTTAAAATGTAACAAGACTCGCGACCGCAACCCCGCCTCGATTTTGAATGACTCACAACCAAGTAACGATGAACAGTCACCCTCAATCTTGGACACCGACGCTCAGACGCGTCCACCCTACGTCGAAGCTGAACTACTTCCGAACCAACCTACAGTTCCTGAAGAAGACGAATGTGTAACGCTGGGCAGCGTTACACCCTACAGGCCAGAGCACTAGTGAACAACCGTGATCTTCGCCCATACGCACCTATAAAAAGGCGCACATTAATTAAGACAATAATCGAGTGACGGTGAACAGCCGAACTCAAATTCGGACACCACTTTTCAGGCGCGACGAACATTGTCGAAGCTGACCTGCTTCCGACTAAATCAACAGTTCCTGAAGAAGACGAACGTGTAACGCTGGGCAGCGTTATACTCTACGAGTCAGAGCATCGGTGAACAACCCTGGTCTTCGCCCGAACGCACCTACGAAAAGGCGCACATGAATTAAAAACAATAATCGAGTGGCGGTGAACAGCCGCACTCAATTTTCGGACAACCGCGCTTAGGCGCGTCCACCGTTCGCGAAGCTGGCCTGCTTCCGACCCAATCTCAATTTCGGACACCGTGCTCAGGCGCGTCCAACCACGCCGAAGCTGATCTGCTTCCGACCCATCCCATTCGGACACCGCGCTCAGGCGCGTCCACCTACGTCGAAGTTGACCTGCTTCCAACCCATATACAGTTCCCGAAGAAAAAGACGAACGTGTAACGCTGGGCAGCGTTACACTCTACGAGCCAGAGCATCGGTGAGCAAGCGGAATCTTCGCATGTATAGCACCTAGGAAAAGGTGCAATTAGTTTAATGACCAATGTAAATACGTTAGGAATTAGGGACATTTTTGTACATTGTTTATTTTCTCTTCTTATTATTGTTAGCATGTAAGTAATCTTATATTTATCTTCCTCTTTAACCTCTCGAGGAGTGAACGGATGGTCTATCCGGGAAGGGGTGGACTTGATATAGTTCACCTATTAACTACCATCAGTTTTATCCTCAAGCTCGGGTTGGGATTCCAATTCCCCGGTTTCGAGAATAAGTCGGCCCATTTATTCTCGGAAGTTGGAGGGTTACAACCTCAAAACTATAACGGTGATTAAATTCCACGTAAAGCTCCGACCATCTTAAATGACTAAATTCTTGCGAACCGGCGAACAGCAATTTCTCGCCGTATTCCAGTGGGTGAGAAGCGGGCAACCAATGACGGGGCTCGATCCGTCCTCCCCACCGCTGGAATCCGCCCAGGTTGCTCGGCATTAAAAGTGCTGCGAAAGATCGGTAGCGAGACGATAGACGGCCAGTATCTCTTCAGTTGAGGGGTGCAACAGGTCATGGGGGACCCTGCACTGCCCCGAATGATTCCCTGCAACTTGTATATTAACCATTTAACTTTTAATTAAACTTCCTTTTTACTCTTAAATTCCAGCCTTTATTTTTTAACTTTATTTTGCCCCTTTAACTATTTTTCTCCCACACTTCGCCAACCAAAATTTCACGGCCATCGGCATCCGCCATCACTTCAGATGTCATCAGCAACAGCTTCCTAGTATTCCAGGAGCACTCCAGCTTCGAAGGACACCAGGAATACTTCGCCTTTAAGGGAATGACAGATTTGTAGAGCGTCCGCCGGATTACCACAATTGGTGCGGCACCGTCGGAAATCCGGCCTAGGATCGGCGGTTGAGAGCTACCGGGCTGTCGACCGAACGATCTAGGAAATGGGGCTGGTTTCGGGAGTTACTACCTTAGTTAAAGACTTCCGAGCGGGTTCCTTGCGCTCTTCCCTTTTAAAAACATTCCGCCACACCTTTCAGGTTCTATTCCTTCACGCGGACCCTTTCGGTTCTTAGAAATTTTTATTTCACCATATATCCTCCATTGATCACAACCCCACTCATTCGTTAAATTGATATAATTTTAATAGCCACTGTCATCATTATTATTATATTTTAATCATCGTTTGCTCGGGGGGTATCACCTCCCTCGGACTAACTCCAGATTTCTTGTGCACTGAGACTTTCTGAGACTATCTACGGGACTCACCAAGGAAGAACGCAAAAGAATCGTGAGATTCACACTGACCTCCACAGGTTCTTTCGTAAGACCGGAAGGCACCTGAAATTCTGTCACGATTCTGCCAGAATTGTACACTGTGGACTAAAATTATAAAAAGGGCAAATTTTCAGAGGTTTAATAACCTTTTTTTTATTCTTTCGAAATAAAAGAGGAAATTTTCCCTTTGTTATAAGACAGAAGTGTTTAAAATTTTTACTAGGAATTTGGCAGATATAAAATTATCATAAGAAATTTTGGTTGTGTATAAAAATTGACAATTTATATTTAGTATAAAGATTTATTTAATTACATGCTAATTTATGTCAGCTGAAACTATAATTTTTATTATTTTAAAACTGTGTAAGAATGTATTACAAAAATTTTAGTTCGAAAGCTTTAAGACCGAAAAGATTTAATTTCGTACATAAATATGTTTAACATTGTATGCAGTTTTGAATGTTTGAGTCTAATATTATTTGAGTTTGGGGAGTAGTTAACATTAAAATCTATTTGTATTAAACTTACGGTATATAAGCGGTATGCTTTCGTTATTTAAGATACTTCCAAATTATGTAGTATCTCCGTGTAATTAATTTATTTTAATTTTTAGCGTCAAAGATCAACTGCAGGTACCACTCATCCTTAATTTCCATATTGTTTTGCTTCCTACAATACGAATTTTGTGCATACACAAAATTCGGTTTGTATCTTATTAGTATTCCGCGTTGCATTTATGTTTCTCTAACTGAACTCAAGTCGATTATAAAGTATTTTGAATTATATTTAATTTAAAGATATTAAAACATTGATAGACTTAAATCGTAAATGTTTGTATTTCGATAGAATTATTTCAGCTGGAAATAAGTTAGTTTTCGTCCAAATTAGTTTTCATTTTCCATTGATATTTAAACTTTATTTAAATACTTATTTTAATTGATTGTCTTCCATTTGTGTTTTTAGTTCTAAGAGCAAGTTTTACGCAACCTGGAATTTCGATGTCTGTACCTGCACAAAGTACGGAAGCGGTTCAGACACAGAATTCGGTAAGATATGATCCCTATGTGGTAACTTAGGTTTTCTAAATAAAACTTGAGCTTTATAAAGTTACCACTTGAATTATTCGCCTTCATAATATTACTAATTTTTGATCTATTGTTTATTTTAATTTATAGGGTCAAGGACGAAGATTCATACAGCCTTTTGCTTCCAGTTGGAGAAGTGGCCCAAGTACTGGAACTTGCCACCCGCAAAATACTAATAGATTTCCGTTGACAGTTGTTGGGCCAAGCATGGAAATAAATTTATTACCGCTTTCGACAGATTGATTTAGGTACAGTATTTTTTAATTTAGGAATCAGAATTAGCTACAATTTGAACAATTCATGTGAAAATACTGACGTGAAAAAAGACCCCGCACTAAATGTATGGGAAAATGGCTTTCGTTGGATTCAGCTGAAACTTTGTAATTTTTAAGGTTATAAGTGCCGGATGAAATATCCGTAAAAAAATCCCAAAAAATGAACAGTTTTAGCGCTATGCGACGGTAAGCGCTCAAGATAAGTGAATAAAACGGATTACAACAGATTTTGTTACAAAAGCGATATCAACCGAGAAATCACGGTTCAGATCGTGGTCTGTTATATTTTCGCCTACACCGTTGACTCGTATAGCGCGCTTCTCAAAATGATCAAACGCTAGGCGCCCAAGATTTTAACATGACTAATTAATCACTTCTTTAAAGGCAGAAATGGTACCCAAAGTAACATTAGTAACTAGTGCGCACATACCGATAATTACATTCTACCCTTCGCAAGAGGGTTAAACGCTAAGCGCTCATGATCAGCGAATAAAACCAATCCGAGTAACTTTAGCGACAAAAGCGATGTCACTATAAGAATCACGCATCAGAAAGTAGTCAGTAATATGTTTAGCCAAACCAATGAGTTATATTGTGCGCTTCTCGGAACGAACAAACGCTAAGCGCCCAAGATTTGAACTTGACTAAGTAGTTACTTTTTTAAAGACAGAAATGGTATCCAAAGTAACATTAGTAACTAGTGCGTACATCGAAAATAACAGTGTACTTTTCGCCAGAGGGGCGAACGCTAAGCGCCCATGATCAGCGAATAGAACTAATCCTAGTAGCTTTAGCGACACAAGCGGTGTCTGTATACGAAATACGCATCAAGAAGTGGTCAGTAACATGTTTAGCCAAACCAATGATAATACGAGTCAACACCGTTGACTCATATAGCGCGCTTCTCAAAATGGGCAAACGCTAAGCGCAGAAGATTTGAACTTGACTAAGAAATCACTTATTCAAAGGCCTTTCACAAAAGAAATGACAGATAAACATACCGTCGTCGATTAGTCAAGTTAAAATCTTGGGCGCTTAGCGTTTGATCGTTTTGAGAAGCGCACTATATGAGTCAACGGTGTAGGCGAAAATATGACAGACCACGATCTGAACCTTAAAAATTACAAAGTTTCAGCTAAATCCACCAAAAGCCATTTTCCCATACATTTAGTGCGCGGTTCTTTCTCAGGCGTAATTTTGCATATTCTTTATTATAATGCATTACAAAAATATTAGGTTGAAAAAGGTGTTGTGTAATACTTTAAAGATACATCGTATAAAAAATTTTGAAAATGGATTTTCTCGAAAAAGCCACCATTATAATTTGTTGTTGTGGATTGTCGATAATATTGACTACATATCCTCCAAGTTTGGATTTTGGAATTTTTCTGAGGTCGGATTCGGATTCAGCGCAGCAAAAACCTTCGGGTATACTAGGTCTGGTCTCTGGTTCCGGACCTTTGTCAAATTTTGTCGGCCTGTGTTATTTAAATTTATGAGTAATACGAATAGATGTACATCAAGTTTTGCAATCTGAAAAAAGTCACCGAAATTTTTTTAATGCTCTAACTTTTTGAATATCTATCCAAAACTATCACTGCCGAAACTTGATTTTTTTGCTCCAGGAGGTCTTAAAACTTTTTGTGGAAATATCAACTACAAAATTTTCCATGAAAAGTGAATCTTTTTAGGTTAAAAATGTAACTCTTTGGTTGATTCAGCATTGTAATCAACCATTTTTTTATATATTGAAAGTATTTGTTGAGACTTAAAATTTAACTATTTTATAAAAAAAATCATCTTATTAGTTTAAAAAATGCCACAATTTTTTATAAATTCAACTACGCGTCAAATCAAAAAGTGATTTATGAAAAATTTGTCATGATTAAAGCAAAGACTACGCATCTTATAAACAAAATAATTCATAAACATTTGTAATTTTTTGGTTAAACAGCATTTGTTAATATTTTTTGTAGCGTGTGTTGTTTGTATAAACATTTAATTGTTTTTTAAAATTGTCTTTTATGAAAAAAACTAAAACTGCGTATCCTATCAATAAGTGAGTAATAATAAATTTTTAAATCTTTTTTGGAAGCACATTTTTTATTCACGCATCTTTATTCATATGTATCATACATAGTTTGAGCACAAAATTATTTTTTTATTGTTCCTACAATAAAATGATCCACGAAGATCATTTTCGCGATCATTTTATGTGGTCTACGAAGATCGTTGAACGATGTTATCGCTCTTTTTAATAGAACTTTTCGTGTTGGTGATATTCCTTTATCAAAATCAACAGTTTCAAGAACTATCAAACGTTTTGAAATGACAGGATATGTTCAAGAACGACCAAAACCTGGCAGACCACCTACAGCAACAAATGAAGAATCGTTGCTAAATGTGTTATTGTCTTTTGTAGAGAATCCACATGAATCAACTCGCCACGCGGCGCAACAGCACGGAATCTATCAAAAATCGGTACTAAAAGCATTAAAGAATAAAAATTTTCATCCTTTTAAAGTCAAAATTGCACAAGAGTTGGACGAAGATGATCCTGATCGTCGTAATTAATTTAGCGAGACTATGATGGAGCGAATAACTTTTATCAAAAATTCTTGAGGAATATTGTATTCCTCGATGAGACGACTTTTCAGTTAAATGGAACCTTCAAAAGATACAACTTTAGATATTGGTCAGATTGCCAATCCTCATTGGATATATTATTTATCAATATATATATACATATAAATATATATATACATATAAATATATATATATATATTGTAATCAAGTTTTTGAGATTAACTTGGAAAAGCGAGGAAACTTCACGAGGTCTCGCCGATGGCAGAACCAGGCACGGTGAGAGTTACGCGCACGTGTTAAACGAAACACCCTCAAGCCGCTTCCGATTAATTGAACAACGCGGTAAGTAGGTGTTCGTTTACCTAGTTAATTTAACATGAATTATATTAAGACTAAAATTAGCATTAATATTAATGAAACTACACCCAAATAATTAAATAGTAGGAAAGTTGTCTCTCTGAAAACAACGGGAGAGTACCGAATAAATCGATATAAAAGTAGAGCGGCGAACCCGGCAAAATGTAAATAAAAAAATATAATAGGATCAAACCTTAAGTGTGAGGGATCGCGGTCGACGTGAGAGGCACCAGAAGAGGACCAGGACGGCACACCCGTGGCGAAGACGAACCCAGGAGCCGGAATTCTTGGACACCACAATACGACATAACCACTAATATTACGAACTGTCGGACAGTTGTGAACATTGAGCCTATAGAACGATAGCCGTTCACCAGAATCCATAGGTAGAAGGGCCAAATACGGACGGGACCGTCTATAACCGTGATCGCACTTTAGGACATCAGGGGGGAGGGGCTTACCGAAACCAGAGTCCTAGTGGGGATGGCACAAGGCTTCAGTTCAGCGACCACCGGCGACTGGCTGCCCTAGATGGGCCACAGTAGCAGACACAACCACCCCTGCAACACCACGTGAACGAGCGACCACGCGCTAGCATGAGAGGGGAGGTCGGTAGGCACCAGACGACAACCATGGTAGCCATGCGAAAAGCAGCGCGCGCAAAGCCAGTAGCAACATCGTCGGTCCGTAGGACAGAACCAATCGGCTGGTCACCGGAGACCCCCGCGAGACTCGAAGCTTGGAGAGACGTTCGGCGCAAAGGCCAAAAGTGATAATTTGGAACGAACTAATCTCTCCAAACGACCTAACAAAGAAATTACCTAGGACAGTGGAGGTCGTAGAGCATGGCGCCGGTGTCTCTGGTAATTTTCTCACGTAGTGCACGGGTTCACTAATTCGGTTTTCTCTCCGCATCTCTTCGCGATCCAGTGATTTCTTTTTGTAGGCCCGGTAAAGTTCGTTTTTTCAAAGGTTAAAATTGTAAGATAATGAATTTTAATGACGTAGGGATTCCTGTAGTTCATGTCAGCCTATGGGAAACTTAGCTGTTATTTGATTCCCGCGCGACGTGTGGAAGGTGCAATCTAAAAATTCATCACCAGTTTCTATGCGAGCAATGTTGGGTTAGAATACGCGTCTCTTCGCGATCCAGGGTATCGAAGGAAGTTCGGTCTTTGTAACTAACTTTTTCCTTTTATCTAAATAAATAAGTATGACTTAGCATTGCGAAATTCTGGATCATAATGGTGTAAATTCTCTCTCTCGCCCACGAGAGCTACCCCCTCCCCCTTTTACTTACGTTATATTAGAGCTAGCGTTCATGCTAGGCGACGCCAGGACATCGGGCTCGAGTTCCGATAGAGAGGACCCTATCTGGCGCCAATTAAAAATTAAAAGGAACCTCGAGGGTGGTTCCTGGTTCAGAAGGGTGTGATCCGCCAACTAGGCCTATTCAGGCGTGACAGGCAGGTAAGCTGCAGCCGTCTTGTAGCTAGATTTCCCACCTGGGCCACCCCCGGCCAAGTCGTGTTTAGCGGCAGGCACGCGAAATTTGGAAAACTTAGTTATAATATATATATATATATACGAGGGTGGATTGATAAGTTTCCGGCCTGACCAAGAGATGGCGCCACTAGGCCTACCTTGAGGTGGCGTTCTATAGTACCATCC
>NC_046657.1:183392343-183396166 GCF_010883055.1 Belonocnema kinseyi
TGATATTATGGTATTTATTTTATTACAAGTTATAAAATACAGCTGCAGAAGTTGTTCAGTAGATTCTGGCGCATCTTCCGGGCCAGTAGATTGTGAAAAGTCGTTTTTTTGCATTCCCTGGACACAGGATGTGCACGTTCCTTTTTCCGTTTTATTTCACATCACTTTAATGATTCGATAGTCTCGTTATGACAAGGTGTTGTCAGAATTACCATGCGCTGCGCGAATGCTCAAGAGGCATGAACTAATGTTCATGTTACCGAATGTTGACAGTCTCAATGGATTTAGCATTTAGTTAGCAAAGACTTTTCAAGTTTACGACTTCATCAATCTGAATGTCGCAACATATTCTATGAAAGTAGTGAAACTTTGATGTTTTCTTACGAATCTAGTGTAGAAGATGTCCATGGCTGTAATTGGTACGAGTAGGCTATTGGTTGTATTCAGGTTAGTGTCACAATCTACGTTCTCGTTGGTCTGGCTAAGCGAGACCGAAAGTTTGTCAAGTTCGGGACACTGCAACACAATTTTTGGCGGCAAGTTTTTCTGTCATGCGCCCAACAGGCAGCGGAAACTTCTACAAGTCGTCGATCTCGTCCAGGTCCTGGCGGTTTCGTGGTACCAGCTGGCACGTACTGTAAAAATGTACGCGTTATTAGTTCCGAATGTGACCGCTTTGCCGAGCTTGTCGATGCGTGCAACGAGAAATTTCAAGAGCACCCTGTCGTTTCCCATCTTTTCTTTTCGGTACATATGAACGGTTTGCGTTGTGACGTTAGCAACTTCGTTACAAAGTACAAGAAATAATTTGAACCGGAAGCGAGTTTTCAAACACTAATTTTCGATGCGGGTTGTGGAATGCATCCAACCAAAGGCGTTGCGTCTGGTCCGAGAGAGGTTTGTCTTTATCATCTTTTACAATCTTTTACAATCTCACTGCCAAATTGAAGAAGCGTGTGAAACACATAACGCACTATTCCACTTGTTATGTGAAGCCTGCTGTGGGTTATTTCAAGGCAACATTCCAACCCACAATCTTTTCATCAAACCGAATAAGGCTTCATAAAGATGTTCCACAATTTGACAAAAATTTGTGTTAAATGAAGGTTGATCAGACACAGTACAAGTCATTCTCAAAGTACCAAAGCGTTATGTCTATATGTAAGCTCTGTTCCATGTTTTGAATTTGTAGTGACGCTGAAGCTGCGCATGTTTGCTTAGCTCTACCAAGACAACTTTACTTCCTCATGGCTCACTAGAGTAGTAGAGTCTTTTCTGTCTGAGTCCAAACTTAGTGCGCAGGCAATGGTCGTAATTCTGGGTGGTGAAAGTGATACATATCAATGGTTTACTAATGTTTGGACGGAAGCATACGCGATACTAATGAGAAAAGTAATGCAATACATTAGATATTGTAATAAAGACTGTTTGCCATCACGTCAATCCATTGATCAGGCTTTTTATTATAAACTTCTAATACGCAACTCTGTTCTCTATAAGCCAATATATCATTTTCCAGTGCATCATGTACGTGATAAGAAAACTAGTGTTGTGTTACCCTTTGAAATCTTGTATCCCAAATGGATCATTAATAATGAGATTACAGAGGAGTACAATCGTCTCTGTAGTGAGAGCCAACCTTTCCCTTATCTTGCTGCAGCTACTTTGTATTGGCTCTGTGATGAGAATAATGTAGATAATTTTTTTTTCTTAGGTGAGGAGGCGTCTATATGATTTGCGAAGCTCATAATCCCTGCAATGGGGATATATGGATTAAGACGTAGTGCCCTTCCTTGCTTTGATTTGAGAAATACACGGCAAAAACTCCTTTCTTCTTTGTTGACGCGGAAGTATATAGACAAGGAGATTTGAAAAGTACCAGCGTAACAGTCTATACCACAAATATTTCATCAAATACGATTCTTGAAAAACTGTTGACAGAATAGTTGAAAGCATTGATGACCCAAAAACTGTTGCCGGTCTAGTGCTTCGTTCCGGTATAGTTCCACTTTGAAGAATACAGTTCTATGGCGAAAAATTGCTACAAGATGCTCGTGTGCCATTGAAGGAAGTTATAAAGAAAAATTGTGAAGTTTGGCCGTGTATTTAAAGCGATCCGACAAAGAGCAGAGTTTTCTATAGAATTTTCCGCAATGATGAGAGAGATTCTATTGTGTGCTTTCTTTGAACCAAGTACTTCTCCACATTAAACTCCATCTCCTGCTGCTGACAGGAGATCTGAAACTGGAGGATTTCAGACTACAAAGACAGTGTCTCGCGTATTATACAAATATGTTGGCTCCAACGTCTTCCTTCTTGTTCTTCTGACACACTTGCTACCAATTCGTCTGTTCCTCAAGCGCAACAACATGAAAATTTTGTGTATACTTAATTATTGTCACATTTATTGCAAAGCAAAATTTCTTTGCATTACAGAAACTACGTTAAACAAAGGTGATTAGAGGCATGATTCTTTGCCGAAGTCAGATACCGGAGTCATCTCCAACCAAAAGTACTATCAGTACTCCCGACGAATTCCTAGAGTGATACTGCGCAACCGTGAATAGAGGTATTTCATTGCTAGAGAGAAGAAAGTATTTAGCTATAATCTCGCATCTTTCTTCTTCACAAATTAGTAGGTCTTGTTTGATATTAACGCAGTAGTGCAGAGAGAAGTTGAGAGCACTGATTTACTACTGGGTTTGGGTAAAAAGAACTAAGATTACTACAAGAAAAAATCAATAGCATCTAACCGGCAGTAACTTCGCAGTAACATTGCAAGGCTTTATTTGACACTAGCACAGTAGCGCCCCTGGATATCGTTGAAAGCACTAATTACTACCAACACATATTAAATTATTTATTCATTGAAAATTTAAAGTAAGCAAAATTTTTCAGTTTTATTTTCTTTAGTGCAAAGTAATAATAAAGCGACATGCACAGCGGAATCTTTTCATGGCTTCATTTTTAAATTTAAGGTTTCCCAGGACCATTTAGTTCCTGTTTAAGGGTGATTTGTTGATATCACTCATTACTTTCGAGTTCCACATGTCGAAGTCAAATTAAGCCAGCCTTACTGCACGGCATGTTAAAAAAAATTGCTAGAATTTTTTGTAATGCAGATGTCAACAGAAGTTGATTAACTCTTAACTGGTATGGTGGTTTGAAAAAATATACAAGGTAAGGTGGGGTCTCATCCAACCCGACCCTCTATTAATGGGATTTTATGCAACCAAAATTGCACAATAAGGATTTTAATGAATCATAATCTTTATTAGTATTTTTGTAGTATAACAAAATTGTAACTATTTGAAAAACTCTAGGAACTCAATATGGAACAATATCTCCAAAAACAATGCAAGCATGCGAATAAGTGCCAATTCCAAAAATGAGAAATTGTAGTAAAAATATCAGTGATTCTGAAGATAAAGAAAACGCAAAATATGCACTTATTTCTACTAAGGATGAATTAGCACAAAATTATTTTGCGCAAAAGACTAACTTTCTCATGAAACTCTCATCGAATTTCAAACCTCGACGTCACCACTAGAAACTCCTTGGAAGTGGAGGTGGGCGAGGGGAATGGTATAATCAAAGCTCGGGTCGGATCCGACCCCCACCGTGCCAGTAAAGGGTTAACATCAAGTGCTTGTGTAAGGGATAAATAAATATTACTGACAGTGTTCGACTTTCACATACTGGAGTTAGCTCCAATCAGAAATACTCCCAGAAATGCGAAGGAATGCCAAAAAAGATACTGCCCAAGTCAGCACGTCAGCCCCAACCAGTATGACTACTGGCTTTGGTAAAACAAAGTGCCAGG
>NC_046657.1:183396266-183403480 GCF_010883055.1 Belonocnema kinseyi
CGAGATCCACATACTGAAGTTAAATCCAGCCAGCATTACTCATCGATATGGCAACAAAAAATTTATCATGATTTTGCGCATAGGACAGATTAAGAGCGTTTAGCTGCAACTAAATTCCCAGCTAAACCTGAATTTGCTAGCACTGATATCTTCCGAGATTCGCGTACCAGAGTCAACTCCAGCCAGAATTGTTACCAGTATTAACGTTCAAGTCCCAAAGAGATACAGCGCAAGCGTGAAGAGAAATATCTCATTTCTAAAGTAAAAAGCATTACTGCACTATGTGGTAAAGAAAGTGCCTGGGTGTTGTGTATAGCGCAGATCGAAAGCACTGCACTAGCAGTAAATTACTGCGTAAAAGGAAATTAGATATCACTCATTATTACAGAGTTTCAAATACCGCAGTTAGCTCCGGCCAGCATTTCTACTCGGAATACCAAACAAAGCGTCAGGAATTTGTGCATAGCACAGCTTAACAATATTTAACTGGCACTAAATTCCCAGCTAACCCTAAACTTGCTATCACTGATACTTTACGCGATTCGCGTACCGGAGTTAGCTCCAGCCAGCATTACTTCACTTTATGTTTTAAAAAATTCCTGGATGTTTTGCATAGTGCAGATCGAGAGACCTGCACTGGCGGTAATATCCCGCGTAAAAGAAAATTAGTTATCACTCAATGTTTTAGAGCTTCACTTAGCGGAGTCAGCTCTAGCCAGAAGCACTACTGTAGCATTACCATACCGTATAAAAAAGAAAGTGCCTAGATATTGTGCATAGCGCAGATCGAGAGCACTGCACTGTCAGTGAATTCCTGCGTGCAGTGCAAGAGAATTAGGTATGACTCATTGATTTAGATTTTCATGTACTGGAGTCCGCTCCATTCAGAATTACTGGCAGTTCTGCCAACGAAGGCCCGAAGCAATATTCCGCAAGCGTAAAGGAAAGTATCTGATTTCCACAGAGAATAAAGTGTGTATCCATTCGCTTGCGTCTCTGTCCTTTACTAATTACAAAGTTTTAAGTGACACTAGCGCATGCCATCGTTGAGATCACTGAGTGCTACTGGGTTTGGAGTAAAATAACTAAGATTTGTGCAAGAAACAATCGATAGCAACTAACTGACACAAAATTCCCGCCTGAAACAGAATTGGTTATCACTGATATTTCCTGAGTTTCGGATACCGGAGTCAGCTCCGGCGAGTATTTCTACTCGGAATGGCAAAAAAAGCGTCAGGATTTTGTGTACAGGACAGATTAACAGTATTTAACTGGCACTCAATTTCCAGCTAACCCTGAACTTGCTATCACTGATATTTTACGAGATTCGCATACCGGAGTTAGCTCCAGCCAGTATTATCATCTTTTACAATCTCACTTTATGTTAAAAATTTTTTTTTGGATTTTGTGCATAGCACAGATCGAGAAACCTGCACTGGCAATAATATCCCCCGTGAAATAAAATTAGTTATCAATCATTGTTTTAGAGCTTCACTTACCGGAGTCAGCTCTAGCCAGAAGTACTTTTAGTGCTGCCGACGAAGGCCCGGAGAGATACTGCGCAAGCGTGAAGATAAGTATTTTATTGCTGGAGAGAAGAAAGAATTTAGCTATTATCTTGCGTCTCTCTTCAGCAATTAGAAGGCTTTATTTAACAAAAGCACTGTAGTGCACCTGGTCAGGCGTGGGAATATGTCCTCAATGCGTTGTGATCAGGCAATCTTCTAAGGTTCGCGCTAAATAATGCTGTTAAATTTCCGCTTGGAATAATTAGTTATACTTTTATTACACGTTACAGTGAGTTTCAGAGGACCGGGTAGCCGCCATATGACAAGCATTACCATACAGTATGAAAAAGAAAGTGGCTGGATATGGTGCATAGCGCAGACTTAGAGAAATGCACTGTAAGTATCGTATCATGATTACCTGGAGGTTGGTGTATGAAAGGTAAATACAATACACGAGAAGTTTTGTAGGCGTAGTCGCCGTTGATGGTAACTGAGTTTCTCTTTTTAACGAATCTTCCATTCTCACATTATGCATCCCTAGTTCCTTCAATCCACTTCCGTCCATTTTGTCAAATGTTTGGATGGGTACTTTATCTAGCACTGATACCTGTTCAGCTGTTGGAGGAGATTTCAATTTCGCAGTTGGTTGAAAAGGAGAGATGGCAGTGGAAGGTTTGACACACTGTATGCTTACCATAATGCGAATAGTACTAAAATCATCCATAGAAAGCAGATTGCAATCTGCATTGCCACCACTCTTTTGAATGAACCCATCCTCAAGAATTTATGGTTTTTCTGTCATAATTGAAGAAGCCTCGAACATTGTAACGTCATGGAATGAAGATCAGAATCCTATGCGTGATAAAGCATATATTAGCGTTTCCGATTAGAATTTTCTATGCAGATACAGCCCAACAAGCAGCTGAATCGACAGTATGAAAGATCGTGGTCTGTTGCCGCTTCTATGGCATGGCCAATTGCAATTATTTGTTTTTCTATTTTTCGTAAATCTCCTTTTCTGCCTTTACCTGTAACATCAGTGAGATATTGGTATACGTCCTCCGAAACATCTTCCTTAGCATCTTTTATGAAATCGTTGCAAGGTGGATAACATGTAATATTCCGAGATTTTGTTCATATCTGCTCACGAGTAATTGAGGCTGCTAGTTTCACGATTCTACGTTTTGTTTCATCTGAATCGGAAGACTGGCGTTCTTCGAAATATTTTCTTAATATTTCGTATTCCGCATCAGTATAAAAAAAATAAGTTTCCTTCCCGCATCCTGATATTACTCTTATGTCATCGCTGTATTTTTCTTTAACCCGAGTCGAAATATAGGCCCGACTTTGTTGTTCCAAGTGGAAGTATTGACCCTGCTTCGCAACTGTTTATTCTACTAGCTCCTACGTAGCCACTCCTAAATATATTTTCATTCTACTTTGCTTCTGTATAAGCTTGAGCCCCTGCATTCAAGGTCTTGCCTCCATATTCTTGAGTTTTACTTATGTCTCATTTAAAATTCCATATTCTCCGTAGAATTTTTGAATTCTCTTTTAACGCTCTTAAATTTTAACACACAAAATATATGGCCTCGTTGCCTCGACGCCTGCACCCTCGTGACAGATACTTTGCTGTTTTTTCTTAAATTCCAGCACCAGAGTTTGTGAAAGCAACACTTTAATTCATTTTAAATAATAAATATTTAAGGAATAATATCGAAATGGCTTTAAGAGGAAAGAAGTTTGTCCTAATCTGGTGGCTGCAAGCAAAAGGAATAATTCAAAATAGCGCTAAGATTCTAAAGGACCCAGATCCAAAACTCCCCCAAAAAGGTATCAAATACACAAGAATAAACGTCAAAAGAAAAAGGTAAGAAAGATTCAAATCTTTTGTATTGATTTTTTTCCGTGCCACAAAAAATAACTCCAAATTAGTTACCATAGATTCTGAAGAAATAAGACTTTCCTTTCACATTATTTTCTTTTGAATGGAAGAATCACGAAATTGAATAATTTTAGATTAAAAATTCAGAAAATAGGGCAAGGTCAAAACCTTAAGAATTGAATATTTTGAGATTAGATAATTAAAAATAATTTATAGTTAAAAGCGTTCAAAATTAAATAATTAAAAATTGCAAACTTTCGCATTTGAACAATTATAAATTCAAAGCGACCAAGATTTGACAATTTAGTATTGAAAATTAAATTGAATCTTTCAAAGTTGAAGCTTCTGAAATTCTAGAATTAAAAATTGTTATCACAGAACATAATTATAATCTTAACTTCAAGCTAATTAGGCGAATTTTTATCAAATCAATGAATGAATTGAAAAAAAAAATATTTTGCTCTCGAGAAATTCTGCCATTTCAAGTGTAGGTCCCTGCTGATTTCAAATGGACTCGGTCAGCGATGATTGTTATTCGTACGTTATTCTCTAAAAAACTTAAAATAAAATTTTTTTTTTTCAAAATGTCATATTTTTAAACCAATTTATTTCTATATGCCGTGGTGTCGATCACTTCAATCTTCCTGGTGCATTCACTAAATATTGCCATACACGTATTCTTTCAATATCTATGGTATTTTTGATATTCTGTATAATTTTAAATATTCTTGATATTCCTAAATATTCCAAAATACCCCGAAATATTCACAAATATTTTGACATAATCCTCAATTATCTTTTGCGCTCAACAAGGTTTTAAAGATTCTAAATGATTTAAAATGATTTTTAAAAATGTCAAGAAAATTTAAAATAGTTCATGTATTATTGTGTATTTTCAAAATATGTTCAAGTGTTTAAAAGGATTTTTATGAATTTCCAAATGATTTAATGGGCTTTAATCATTATTTTAAATTAAAAAATATTAAAGTTTATAAATTAATTTTAAAAGATTTCCAATAATTTTAAAGAATTTAAAAAGATTTTAGAAGAATTCCAAAAAGTACTCTTTTTGAAAAGACTCTAAAATACTTTTTATGAGTTTAAGAGATTTTTAGTGATTTGAGGGATTTTGTGGCATTTCAATCTATTTAATATAGTTTGAAAAGTCTATACAGGAACTAAAAATATTACGAAACATTTTAAATAATTTCCAAACAATTTTAAAGAGTTTAAGGATCTTCATTTAATTTAAACTGAAAATATTCTTCAACACGCGAGGATTTTTAGAAAAGGAATGTTTTGTTCTTTTTTCCCGCCATTTCTTCTTTTCGTGTTCGAAGAACTTAGCGCTCATATCCTCAAAGCAAAATAAACATTTTTCTGTAAAATATAAGTCCTGTTGTGATCTTAATTTATTTTTCACAGGCGATGCAGATCCTTTCACTACGATTGTTTTCCTTCTTAACTTGGCTTGTACAAACTCCTTACTTGTATAATATTTTCTGCATTCAAGATGAACAGAGACATTACCTAATAACTTCATCTATTCCCATATCCCATCTTCTAAAATATTACTAACTGATTCCACAGTATCAAGACCTTTGGCAGCACCATGCTTCACTTGAGACTAATTTTTTAACAAAGTGGACAGTGAAGATTAGGCCCACTTATCTTGCACCTATAAAAGAACAGAAAAATACGAAATAAAAGCACAAACGCCATATTTTATTAGAAACTAAAATAAAAATTGTTTCCCTAAATCATCACTCTATTTATGAGATTGACAATATCTTTTAAAACGGGAAGGCCGTGCATGGGCAACTAATAGATCATAACTGCAAAAATAATGAACTTCCAAAAATGTTCAATCTTTTTAATTTCCCGGGGAAATTATTCACTTTAAGGCAATATTTTATACAACCTTTTTTATTCAGAAGAAAATTTAGAGTGTTTTATTATATAACTATTTTTGCTCTAAAAACAGCCGTTTCCCAGGAAAATCCAAAAACATGAAATAAGCCGCCATATTGGAAGATGGTGGCTCGAGCCCCCCCCCCCCCTCCCAAATTTATTGAATTTTGGGAGGTGTTTTAAGACCCCCCTAAGGAAACTTCCTGACAACTAAATTCATTGTTATAAATTATTTCCATTTAAGCCCCCTTATTCAGCTTCGTTGACTATACTATTTGGACTCTTCTCGAGTCGAGATAATTTACCATGTATTTCTGTGAAAATTGATGAGCACCGAAATTTCATGTTTTTTCTAAACTTGTATAAAGACGTTTAATGTTGCGCAATTATTTATTCTGCATCTTTAGGGGGTAGCCATGCGGAGCTGTGTAAAATAAAAGTTATTAAAGCAAAAATGAATATCGCGGTATTATATTAAACTTCATTTACAAATAAAATAATTGCAATTTCAAATTTTAGTTTAAAAAACACAAATTGTAAAGAGATTCAAAAATAATAAATCTTTTTTTTTATTTTGTTTTTTTATTTCATAATTTTGTCTGTGAGGCTAAAATTTTTTCTTTTAAAAACCTACACCTCATTTAACAAAAGGAAATTATTTACTTGAAAAAAGTACTTTTTTAATTGACTTTTAAATTCGCAGAAATGACATATATTTTTATAATAAAATTTTTTCCTATTATAATATCTGTTTTATATAACTAAAAAATAATTAAATTCATAAAAACTAATTATACTATTCCTTTTTTCTCATATTATAATCTTTCCATTATAATCTGATATTTATAAGTATTTAGTAAAAAATTTCTATAATCATATCATGTTTAATATTTTTATAAGTAAATTGTTAAAAAAATAATGTTCTTTATTTTAAAATGCTATTTTTTCAATTAAAATTTTTTATATAACAATTTTCTTAATTTTAAAATTCTCAAATAACTTTACATTCACTTTACTAAATTGTTATTTATTCATAAACATTTCTAATATGATTGTACAAATTGTTCTACAATCATACAAGAATTTTTCTTTTCACTTATGAATATTCAAAAAAATTCAAAATAAAAGAAATTAATTAGAAACATTAATTAAAGGTTGAAAGAGAAAAGATTCAATACATATTTTTTTTACGTTCCAAATTACAATTTCTTTTTAGTGTAATACTTTGAAAATAGTTTAATTACAATTTTTCTCATATACTATATTTATATCAATAAATGCGTAAAACTTATTTAAACTAAAAAAAAAACAATTTCTACATTCACTACTTTATGTAAACTGTAATAGTTTACTACTTTTTATACTTATGTATTATTATTATTATTTGAAATGTTGTCACAGGCTTATACTGCCCAACATGTCAAAGGCATTTTTGGTTAGAGTTGGATTTTTTTTTTTATTTTTATCAATTTGCACGGGGCTGCCCCGGTATATATCATCAGTCATGGAAGCATTTTTATAATGCAATCAAGTGATCTGATGAGAGCAGTCTGCCCAGACAAATTAGACAAAGCCCGGTTTTTACCCCATCATTGAGGGACTGGGTTGCAGTCAATTACACGATGGGGGGACCTACAGCTTAAGGTGCATTCCGAACCATCAGAACCTCGGTAAAGGTACATTGAAAAATTTCTAGAGGTACCGGCTCAGGGATCGAACCCCGGACCTCTGAGGTGAAGTCCGAGTGTCTAACCAACTGAGCCACCGAGGCTCATTTTATTATTATTATTATTATTATTATTATTATTATTATTATTATTACGCCATTAAGCCATTTCCCTTTCAGGGTAGGCGTGACTCACTCGGTAGAGGAAAGGAGTAGTGTGTGGAAGGGATAGATATTTTTCAGA
>NC_046657.1:183403580-183421835 GCF_010883055.1 Belonocnema kinseyi
TTGACACAATCCATTCTTTGATCTTTTTTTTTAAGTTTTTTGGGCTATGTTCTAATGTTTTCATGCCCACATCAAACTTACAATAAATTTTCCTCGCAACAACATTATGATTTCTTAGAGTTATTGTTTTGTTAACTTCAGGCAGTATCATCTTGTTTCTAGTTTTACTTATGTAATTTTTGAACTCAATAAATAAAATATTATAATTCTCAACCATCGCTTCAAGCAAGTAACATTCTTTTATAGACAGTGGGAATGACATGTCTTTAGACTTTTTCTGAATGATTTTTATTAATCTAGATTGTACATTTTGAATGTAATTGATTGTACTAGGGTAGGCTCCACCCCAAGCTATTATGCCGTATGTTCCTATAGTGTGGAATAAGGCATAGTAAATAGTCATTAATGATGCTAAATCTAGTATTTTTAAAAGTCTAGCTATCACATATACTAAGTATTTGGTTCTTTTAACTAAATTATCTACTTGGTTATCCCATTTTAATCTACTATCTATTATAATACCGAGATATTTACAGTAATATACTCTATTCAGTCTTTCATTATTTAAGTGAATATCTAGCGACTCAGGTACACTATCCATATATAAACCAAATGCAATATAAACAGTTTTCGATATGTTAAGGGATAATTTATTTATTCTCAGCCATCTGCTGACTAGATTCAGATAGTTATTCATTGAGTTTTCAGTCTTCGACCAAGTGTCTTCAGAGCTTATGGTATTAGTGTCATCAGCATATGATGAAATTGCATTTTCTGGAATTAAATGGATGGATGGATGAATAGAATTTATTACAATTTTGTAACTCACGTTGAAGATGATCATATTCTTTAAATGATGAACTTTGCATTTTTACACCTCAATTTTTATAAATCAATTTAGAAAATTTTTTGAACGCGCATTATAATGATCAATGACCTTATAGGTAGAAAAACACATGTAATAAGCTTGTTGCCACTTGGTAAACTCTTCCCTGAAAATCTTGGTCAAGTCTCCCCAATATTAGTTCATGCGTTCAATGTCATACAAATTTTAGTAATAACTGTTTCATTATTCCGACTTATACAAAATCATTACACTACTTTGTAACAAATAACGCGATATATGATTTCTGTACGAATTTTGATTACAAGAGTACTTGAATCCTTATAAAGTTGGAAAAAAATTAAATTATTGACCGCAAATTTCTGCCAATTGTCGAATCTCTGTCTTAGTTAAGTCTCCCACTTTCCCCTGGACTTTTCACATTAAAGTTTATGGAAGACATAAATATTTTCTTTAAAATTAAACTAATAATTATTATATTCCAAATTACATTGAAATTAATGAAATTTTCTATTAAAAACAACAGTTTCAACAAATAAATACTTGAAAACTTATCATGTGGGGTGAAGGAGTTGTGAAAAATGTGGTTTATGGTGTTAGATGGAGGGTAAAGGTGTTATAACATTCTTTGTAGTTGAAAAATTAATCATTTTTGTCAAAAATTCATCATTTTGGTTAAAAAATTTACTCTTTTTTTGAAAATTCTTTTTTTTTTCGGAAATTCAACAATTACATTTTTGGTAGAAAATTAATTTTTTTAATTAAAGTGTGATCTTTTTTAGTGAAAAATCTAACTAATTGTTGAAACATTTAGGGATTTTGTTAAAAATTCGTCTTTTTTATTAGAAAATTAATCTTCTTGTTTGAGCATTCATCTTTCTGATTTAGGATTCAACCATTTTTCTCACCATTCTTTTTTCAAAATTAATTTATTGAAGTGAAAATTGAACTTTCCATTTTTGGTTAGAAATTTATTGATATTTTCAACTACAATCTCTTTTGGTGGAGAACTCATCTATTTTTTTTAATTATACTTCTTTAAGTTGAAAATTATTTTTTGAACTAAAAACTGAACGATCCCATTTTTCGTTGAATATTAAGTTAATAATTGAAGCTACATCTGTTTCGGTTGAAAACGAACCTTTTTTTATTGAAAATTCAAGTATTTTCTTCAAATTTCTTTTTTTTTAAATTGATTTCTATAATCGTAAAATATACTTATATTACTTTTGGTTGAAAAATTATACTTTTTCGATAAAAATCATATATTTGTTCGAAGCTTTCTATATTTTGTGGAAAATTCGAATTTTTTGGTAGAAAAGTAATATTTTTGATTGAAAATTAATATTTTTCATGAAGGATTCAGTTATTTTAAAAAAATTCCTTTTCAGTTTGTCAAAACCCAATTTCTTTAAAAGAAATTTCGATTCTACTATTTTTGGTTGAAAATTGATATTTTAAATTGAAAATTGACCTTTTTTACTTAATAATTTAATTTTTTTCATTTGTGTTTAATTAATTTTTTTGTTAATAGATTGAACTGTTTGCAAACAAATTTATCTGTTTTGATACATTATTTAGAAATTCAGAATTTTGTTGAAAATTCGTCATTTTTGGTAGAAAAATAAACTTCTTAATTGAAATTTCATCTTTTTTCGAGAATTCTATTATTTTGTTAAAAGTTTCTTTTTTGGTGAAAAATTTATTTATTTCATAAAAAAAGTCGATTATACCATTTTTGGTAGAAAAATGATATTTAAAAAAAATGGATTTTTTTTTGTTAAAAATGGATTTTTTTTAAACCATCTTTTAACGGTAGGAAATTAATCTTCGCGGTTGAAAATTCATCTTCTTCATTGAAGGTCCAATTATTTTTTTTTTAATTCCTTCATAGCTAGTCAAAAATTAATTTATGTAAAATAAAATTGGATTATATAATTTTTGGTAGAGAATTGATGTTTGAAATTAAAAATTGATCTTTTTTAGTTGAAAGTTCAACCATTTATTTGAAAATGCATATATTTCGATGAAAATTCACGTTTTTGGTAGGAATTTAGTCTTCTTGGTTGAAAATTGATCTTTGTGATTAAGAACAAAACTATTAAGTTGCACATTCCTTTTTTTTGTTAAAAATTAAATTCTTGAACTGAAACTTTAACAATCCCACTTTCTGTGAAACATTGAAATTTCGAATTACAAATTGACATTTATGTGTTGATAATTCAGTTATTTGTTTCAAACATCGTCTTTTTACATTCTCATCATTTATGATTGAGTAAGTATTAGAATTGTCGGAAATTTGACATCACAGTTTTTCAACGGAACTCCACGTTTCGAGACCCCTTGAATTCGAAAATCATGTTTTTACGATGGCGTATGTCTGTATGTCTGTCCGTCCGGCCATCTGTCCGTAAACACGATAACTCTCGAAAAAATGAACGGATCGAATCCATCTTTGGCACACTCTTTTAAGGTCCTAAAATAAAGGATGAGTTTGTTAACCAGCAATTTTTGATAAAAATTCAAAAAGTGAACGCATTTTGAAAAATTTTGAGACTACTTTTTTCTGAATTTGAAAATTCTATGTACGGATATTTATTGCATTAAAATAGACAAATAATTTGTCTTAATTACCTTTTTCGATAAAAAATTCCCAGAGTTATAAGATTTTCAAAATTTTTTAAAACAACCGAAGTTCAAAATTTTAAGCCAAACAACGCAAGAGATGAAAAAATATCAAAGGAAGAAAACATTGCTTTTTAAAATCCATATAAGATTGTCATAACAAATTTTTGGATTTTCTTAGAAAATCAAAAATTCAAATTTTGATTGCCCGAAAAATACTGAAAAATAAAAAAAAATTATTTTGTGGTCAACCTACGCAGAATGCGAAAAAGACGAATTCACAAAAATTGTGATCCCCCAAAAAACCTACAAATTAGTTAATAATCACTTCTTGATTTTAAGCGTACTTTTTGTTTCGTTCGTGAAAAATAACATTGAAATAAAAAATAAATAAATAAAAAATTTGTGGAAGATCGATTTAAGTTAAGAACAAAAATTATTTAATTAAAATGGTGCACCTAAAACATATCTAAAAATTTGTTATCTATTAATTTTGATAGGACGCATATTTTTGGTTTTAATCATAAAAATGACATTTAAAATAAAAATGCAAAATTTTGGATAACGACCAAAGGTACGAAAGCGAATTGATAAGACAAAAGTTTTTCGCCTAAAAACAGATGCAAATTTGTTATAATTTATTACATTCTTATCATTTATGATTGAGGAAGTATTTGGATTACCTGAAACTTGACATTACAACATTCAAATTTTAAAGCAAACGACGCAAAATACGAAAGAAAGTCTTAAGGACATGTGACACTCAAATCAACCGACCAAGCCAGTCCTAAGATCAACATTTGTTCGCACATTTAAAAATAAAAGTTTAAAAAAAGCGAAAAAATTTTGGGGAAGTATTAATAAATGCAAAAGGAAGGTTTTTAGCCTTGCTTGTATTTGGGAAAGAAATTTTTTTTTATAAAAATAGTAATTGTTGGTAAATATGTTCTACTTTATCGATAACACCTGTTGTGTCAGTAACTGGACTTTTTTTATTCAGACGACAGGTAGCGCTAGAGCTCGACTTTTGGATTTAGAATTGTTCTAATGCACATTCCATTCAAAGTGAATATAACCTACAATCTCAACTCCATTTTCGATAATTTAGTGGTATATTCAAATTTCGATACATCAGAATACACAATTTTAATATTTTGATACTTCGTCTATGCATTTTTTAAATTATATATAAGTAACTAATATTCAACTTGTAAATATTGTAAATAACAAAAATATTGTTTTATTATTTATTACATGCACGAAATAATAGGAAGAACCACAGTACTTGTGCATTTTGGGCGGAAAATTGTGGCAACCTTTTTTCGGATAATTGGGATGTACTTGAAGTTACGAAAGTTCATGTGAACGATATTCCATCGAGAGAAGTTTTCGAAATTTTTATTTTTAGAGTCACCCATTACGCCACCCATTATTCAAACATGCCAAATACAATTTTAATTGTCGATATTTGAATATATAAAGACGTCAAAAATCCTGTTTCTTATCTCACTAATTATAGAGTGGGTGATAATGTTCGGCAATACCACTAAAAACCACCCCTGCTAAATCAATACCTAAAATTTTTAAAATAACAAGTTTGATTGTCGATATTTGAGAATACAAAAACGTCAAAATTCTCTTTTTTAATCTCACTAATTATGAAGTCAGAATTTAAAGTGACAGAATATAATAAAATATTAATTGTGAGTTCAGTACTCCTAACACGGGCACTCTGCAGAACTGCACATAAGCCGCTTCGTTGGCTGCCGTTAGCGTGCTTATTTCAAATATTACAAAATACAATTTTTTATTTATTTTTAATACTTAACAATAATTATATTCTGATATTTTCAAGTGGCACGTAAATGGTCTTTAATATATTCTGTGAATTAGGTTAAACAATAAAATAATTATTCAGTGAATAAAAAATTCAGACTTTATTCAAGTTAAATATAAAATAGAAACTCAGTCGAATATGTATTTTTTTAATTACCAGCATAGATATCAAATTTTCCTTTATTATAAATTATCGGCGATTACCGACATCGTAAGATTTCCTAATTGGAAAATTCACAAATAACAAATTTTCCGACATTATAAAATTGTCTAAATATAAGAATTCCGAATTATAAAATGTCCGAACTAGGAAGTTTCAAAATTATTATGTTCTTGAATTTAAATAATTAAAAATTTGTGTTTTAACACATATAATTTTTTTATTAAAAATAAAAGACTGAAGTATTTTAAATTTTAATATTTTAAATATTTTTATCATACTTGAGAAAATTTTATTTCTGGATGAACAATTGAGTTTTAAAATGTGCATTGTATAAAATTGCGAAAAACGTTATCAAAAATCTACTTTGAAAGGCCATGTGACAAGTAGGTCACGTGACCAGGTTCCTACCTTGCCGACATTTTTTTTCCTACCTTATTTTCACACGAAAGGTGCACTAAGAAAGGTAGGTCTGGTCCTAAATTTGAATAATTATGAAAAAAGCAACAACAACAAAATTATTAACAAACAACGCTTTAATCTTAATTTACAATTCGCCCCCTTTATTTCCTCTTATTTACTCCTTTTACTTGCATCGTTGTAAAATGGGACAGTAGAAAAACTGTATTTTTTTCTTCTTGCAGAAATGGCGTTACAATATTTAATATTTATATAAATATAAATATGTAAATATAAAACAAAAATATATACAAATTTAATTTCCAAGACACAATCTACTATATTTCTTGAATTCTAAATTGTTATTACATCGAAAAAAGATAATTTAAGATTAAAATAAATTACGCGAAGTTATCTAAAATCTCAAAATAATTTGCAAATCGTTCAAAGTAGAAAATCTTTTTATTACAAAGCATTAATTTTTTATTATTCTGCAAAAACGTTCAAAACAACAAGTAATTTCAAATCGGAAACATTAAAGTGAAAAAAGTTATGCTTTCGACTTTGAAAATGAAGAGCAACTGAACTTCATTTCAAACTAAAAGCAATTTAAATAACCAAGAATTATGATATTAAAACTTGTTCATTCGCGAAACCTTTAGAGTTTGTTATTCCAGGTGAATTTAAATCGTTTAAATATTTCAAAATTGTTTATTATACCTTTAAGAAATGAACCATTTTAATTTTAATTGCAACATTCAAACTTTTCAAAGGCAAAAATGGAAAATTTAGCATTCAACATGAATATTTAGAACCCTAAACTTTCACCCCCACCCCTCACTATCTCTCTACACTCTCTTACTAATAGCGTATTCGGTGATCCTGCACTGGTGCTGCACTGGTGCACTCTGATCCAGAGCTGACAGATCGTGGATGAAATTTACCCCCAACATACAAACTTCGACTTTCTCAGGTTTTCTGCTGCACGATGATTGCCGATCTGAAAGCTTCGGAAAATTTCGGTGGTTATCTATTTATATCTCGATCCCCATTTGAAAGAAATTCAAGAAATTGGCGATTTTTAGGTTTCGCGTGCTTCCTAATTTCATACATGAGTCGATTTTGAACTTATGATCTTCATGTGTATATAATATGGATATTATTACTATTATATGTATTATTGATGTTAAAATTTTCATTGGAAAATATTATATTATTATTAATGACTAGTTGACTATCTTTTAATAGAAATAGTTTAACTTTCAAATAAAATTATTAGTTTCCTGCAAAAAATTTTTTTTTAATAAAATACATAAATTTAAAAAAATGTTAAAATTTTTATCAACAAAATAGTTAAATTTGTATTTGAAAGGCTGAATTGTGTACTAAAAAACGCATTTTTAATAAAATACATGAATTTGCACACAAAAAATTTATTTTTCACCATGTCTAATTTTCTATTCAAAAATAAATATTTAATCATAGTTAAATTTTCGACAAAAAAGATTAATTTTCTTGTAGTTATAAGAAATTAATTTATAAACAAAAACAAACAAAAAATTCTACAAAATAGTTGAATTTTCAGAAAGCAAAGTTTTTCAACTAAATTGATCAATCATCGACCAAAAAAATAAATACATTTTTAACAAATCAGTTCCACATTGAACCAGGAAACTTGAAAAAATAGTTAAAATTCTTTGAAATTGCTTTAAATTACTGAAATTCATTGAAAATTCCTCTCAAGTATTTCGAAACCTTCAAAAAGTTTTGAAACACCTTGACACCTTTTAAAGATTTGTAAAGTACTTTGGAATCTTTTAAAATCTCTTGAAATTTTTAAAAGCTTCAGATTAAAAATCAGAAAACAGAAAAATATCAAAACGTAAAATATTGAGATGTTTGTAGATTAGAGTTTTGAAAATGGAATCAATAAAAATTTAAAACTTTCGAAAATTTATTTTTAAAAATTTTCAACCATGAAGTATGCATAATTTTCAACTCGATGGGATTCAAGTATTCAAAATTTGAATTGTAAACTTAGAACTTTATTTACAAAAAGTTAGTAATCATAAATAAATTGAAAGCGTTCAAAATTTAAAAGTATGTTTTTAAAAAAAATATATATATATAATTATATGAAAAAATTGTTTTAGAAATAGTTAAACTTTATCGCGAGTAATTTCTATTAACGCTTTAATTTAATAGTTTAACTAATCTACAAACATAAAAATTTTTAACATTTTTAAATTGTTCTGTTTTCTAAATTTCAGTCTGAAATAATTTTATTTACAGATTGTCTACAAACATTTCAATATTTCAGATTTTGAAACATTTGAAAATAGTCTAAAATATTTCAAATCTTTTACAATCTCATACTACATTATTGAAATCAATTGAAAATGTATTGCAATCTATTAAAATATCCTAAAATATATTAAATCTTTCAAAATTTCATATTAAATTACCGTTACTAATTCAAAATTTCTTGGATCATTTTCAAATACTCTCAAATATTGCAATACCTTCACAATATTTTGAGATACCTTGACCTTTTTTGAAAGATATTTAAAGTACTTCTTTAAAATTCGCTGAAATTCCTTAAAATTATAAAAATAAGATGACAATTCCTTGACATGTTTTAAAACATCCTCAAATATTTAAAATCCTTAAAAATCTGTTTAAGCCTCTTGGCCCAACACTTGGCCCAACACTAGGTACCAGTATTGGACCCAATCTAGCTGCCATCGTCGCGCCATTGCCTTGAATTGGCAGCCAAGGCTTGGCTGCCATTGTCGTTCCAACACTGGGTGCCAATATGGGACCGACCTGGATGCCGGGGTTAATTCAAAAACTGATAAAAAAGCAGTTGATTGTTCTTAGGACCCATCTGATTTATCCATTGATCTTCATACGATTGCA
Source organism: Belonocnema kinseyi (assembly GCF_010883055.1). Taxonomy (NCBI): domain Eukaryota; kingdom Metazoa; phylum Arthropoda; class Insecta; order Hymenoptera; family Cynipidae; genus Belonocnema; species Belonocnema kinseyi. Next base: position 183,412,364 of record NC_046657.1, read on the forward strand.
TAGCGTTCGAATATTATTTATAATTTCAAGAATTGAAATTTCATTTAAACATTTTGGTTAATTTTAACGACTACTACTGTTGTATAAGGTATAAGGATATGACAAAAAAGGCATTTAAAAAATAAATATTAATTGATTGCAAGTACTTTGAATATAAATAGCAATGGTCCTGTTTAGATTGAATACATATATTACATTTGGAGCATTATATTACAAATAAAATTTCGAACGATACGGGGTGTTGAACCTACTTCTATATAATTGAATCTATCGACTACCAGTCGGGAGTTCTAACCATTACGTTAAACCAACAAGTTGAAACTCTGTGAATAAGGCATCCTCATACGCTACAGTTCAGAAAATTTAAAGTAAAGTCCTTTGCGTAATATTTCATTGTAGCCTACTATACAACTTTTTGCAATAACAGGAAATGTAATTTTTCATAAACAGTAACAATTTTTAATGACAGAACTTAGAAATTTCATCATGAGCAAATATAAATAGCCAATATAGGCTGCCAGTACTGGCTGAACAGTGGGCCGATTTAAATAAAACATGGTTTCTCGTCGTAAACGTGAAACTTGGCCCAGTAATGTGCCGTCACTGGGCCAGACTTGGGTTCATCTTTGTGAAACATGGTTCTCCTTACTAAAAGTAAGACTTGGCGCAAAAGAGTGTTGATACTGGGCTAATCATTGTTGGAGAATCGGCAAATGTAAAAAGCTGATATAGGCTGCCAATAATGTCTCCACACTGGGTCGATAAAAATGCCGATATTGGCCCAATATCGTTAGGCGACCGTTGGCTGCCAAAATTGGACCAACACTGGGCTGTGTACTCAACTCTGGCATTTCGCATACGAGGTCAAAAAGAACAACATTTTGTTGAAAAAACTTGTCAATTTCTGTAGATTCTTTGAGATTTTCTTTTAGTTGTAAATTATGTTAATGAACTAAAACTACAATGAAGTATAATTTATGAAACCAAATTTGTTCAGAAATATAGTAAGATATTCATTTTAAAATTTGTTTTAGAAAATCATTTTAAAAAATTCCAGGAATCTAATTTGTTCTGTTTTAATATTATTTTACCATTAATTTGTCAGGAAAAATCATTTTTTTTCTGGGCATTTCTATAAAATTTTTCACTCTTCTGAAACCTATAAAAATGCGTATGAAGCTTAAAATTTTCTTTTTGAAATCTTTGGAAAATCTACATTTTGTTTTACATGTATTGAAATCTTCTGAGGTTTTAAATTATTTTGGAACCTTTCAAAAACTTCTAAATATATCTTAAACTTATTCGAATTATTTCCAAATCAATGATTGACTAAACAATTTTTCCGGTTTTGATAAAAATTGTGCTGTTTTTGGTTGAAAATTAATAATTTTTTTTTACTGAAAATTTGAAAAAAAAATTCTTGTTTTTTGTTCAAAATTCTGTTTTTTTTTGTTGTAGACTATAAATCTTCTGGGTAAATAATTCATGTTCTTGGCAGAACATTAATTTCTTCGGTTGAAAATTGAAATATTTAGTTGAAAATTCCTTAATTTGAAATATTTGTGTGAAAATTGATTTATTTGGTTGAAAACTAGTTTTTGTGTAGGGAATTATTCTTTTCGGTTTTAAATCAATTGTTTTAATAAAAAATTAACTCTTAGGTTCAAAATTTAAAAAATTTAAATATTTTTGTAAAAATGCATGTATTTTGTTGAAAATTTTTATTTTTGGGTAGAAAATTAATCTTCTCTGACTGACAATTTTCAACATTTTGGCTAAGATTTTTTTTCTTTGTTAACTGAAAAATATGTTTGGACAAAAATTAACCCGGTTTAGTTGAAAATGAAATTTTGTTTGTACGTTTAAAAATTGTTGTTTTGGTACATTTATCGTTGCTTTTGCTTGTTATCCGATATAAGCTCGTTTCATATATTTCTATAATACACCAAAGTAATTTGATATTAGGAATGTGACTTCAATTTCAGGTACTGGTAACTGCAAGTAATATTTCTGCGCATGTAACTGAAATTTTATTAATGAAAATCCTTTTTATTCTGCTTTTCATGTTTTAAAATAGTATTTATAATCACCTTTCATAAACAAATTGGTTACGCAATGAATGCTGGAATTTTTCAAGTTCAGCAAAATATTGCACGAATAAACTAAAGTTACTGCAGTGGATTTGAGTAAAATATACTGAACAATTCTCCATAAAATTTCATATAAGTTTGAACACTTATCCTTTAATTCTCAACTTTTATCCACAACCAAATTTTTATGCGAACGAAAATCTCGACATTTGAAACTAAACATTATAACAGTACCTGAGCTACATTTTGCTACTTTAACTCGTCGGTTGTCGGAAAAATTAGCATGAAGACCATGCCGGGGAAAACCACGGATCCAGACAGTCTGCCGGGTTAATCTACTCCCGATATAATTGGTTCCTCATAAAGAAAACTGTCCAATGAACTCGTAAAGAGAGCGGTCATAATGCCCTGCAATAAACGTAATCTAGTTGTAACTGTTAACAATCTTGGCTTATTTTCATAGGTATAACATGCTGTAATGCCATCGGAACATTTGCTAATATATATCGTTTGGGCCTATCCTCTTATCTCCTCTAATAGTAACCGCCCTTAATTAACAATAGTAACGCCCCTCAACTACTCCTTCCTGACCAACACTGCGAATTATTATGAGTGGGAGAATTCACTTTTGCTACCGGCTTGTTCCATTATCTGCAATTTATTTCAGTTATTATCAATGTCTTAAATATGGGTCTATCACCCTATATCGTAATGCTCATATTTAACGGGACATTGGGAATGGGTAGTGTGGATTTGACCAACCTGCCCTAGGAAACGTAGGAAAAAGGTAGGATTTTTACCTAATTATTTTTGTGACCTGTCAAAGGGGAGTTTGTGGCCATTTGGATGTTTAAAAGCACCTAAACCGTTAGTCAAATATACAATTAATTTATATATGTAAAATTATATATGAAATTAATGATAATAATTATTATTCTTATATTATGATATTTTGATAATACTAATATTGATATCAAATATAACTTACATAATTATTCATGTTAATGATTACGAAAATAGTATAGGTATAATATACATATTAAAATAGCATATATATTTCATGAAATCCTGAAAAAATCGTTAAAATAACTTTGTTGCTTCTCAAATTCCTAGAAATCTCATTGAACTCTTCGGAAATAGAATAGTTCTGAATTCCTTGAAGTTTCTTAAATCAACTAAACGCTCCTTGAAATATTTTTAAAATACCCTGAAATATTGCAAATTCGTTGACATTATTAGTACTCTTGAAAATTATAAGGAATTAAAAAAAAACCTAATATCTTTCGTATCCTTCGTAATCACTTGAATTATTTTAAATATTTTCAAACTACCATAACATAAGATATTCAATATCCTATACAATTCTTTGAAACCCCTAGTATTTTTTTAAATCGTTTCATAATTTATTGTTACTTTTAAAATATTTAAAAATTCCATAGGAATATAAAAATGATTTTAAGATTAATATTAGGTGAAATCTTATATTTTCTAAAATCCTAGAAATTTTATTAAAATACCTTAAGATTTTAAAAAATATCTTATAAGTTAAAATCATTGTATTCCTGAGAAATCTTCTATAGAATCTCGTGGAAAATTGTAACATATTTTTGCTCTAATGATCATAATACCCTTTTGTTTCTATTATTCTAAAATACTTTTGATCCTATAAAAACATTCCATATCTTACAAAATTGTAGTTAGTTCTTTAAAACAATCATTTCCAACTAGTGGAAATTCGCGCCAGGAACACATGTTCAGCGTCTACCATTATTTCGCCTGGAGATCGAGCTAGACGCGTACTAGATGCTCTCTTTTTCGACGCAAGCAACACCGCGGGCACGAAATATCTGTCAGGGTGCTTGGGGCGGCTGAATTTCCAATATAAAATCTCAATAGTGATTAGAGTTTCAAGTATTCTATTTTAGTATGATTACACTTATTTTCAATTAATGTAATTTAGAGGAGAATTGTGCAAAGTATTTATTTCTTGTACATTCTTCAATATTTTAATATCACAGTTTTGGTTGACTGATACTTTTAAAAAGTCTAAAAATATATTAATACAGTGAATCCCAGAAATATGATTGACCTAAAGTTAGATAAAACGCTGAAAACAATTGAACACTACAATTACTCGACGGCAGAGAATTTTTATTACGAGGTAGATAAAAATTATGCGTCGTCGAAAAAATGTAGATGTAAATTGTTTGCAACATTTTTATCCAACTCCAGATATATAATATACTTGGGATTTGCTGTGAATATGATGGAAAATGTAGAAAGATAAGTTATATGAACTCAAACCCGCTTTCGAATATTATATTTAATACATATTGTGACGGTCTGAATGAAAAGTCACTTTATTTTAATGTTGTCCTGACACAGATTCGTAGACCTGGTCAGATAGTTTATTAATTGAAACACGAGTTGCAGCCGTAGCAGTCAAACAAGGAATGAATCTGTCTCCCAGGTCCTGCAGGGTCGGTCCCTGGAATCCAGAGTACATGCGATATCCCTTATCTTAGAAAGGGAGGGAGTGCTAACACTTCTGAGCCTACGATACTATTCTATTTTAGGAAAAAACGTTGGTAAAGCTAGAATATTCTTTCTTATACGTTCCCGCTTTACAATATAGAATTTAGTAGAACATCTGAATTTATTGATACTGAATAGGATTCAGATTTCATATACCATATTTCATTTCTGTAACGTACCTTTTTACCTTGTGCATATTATTAATAAATTGTTATACTGCAACAAGTATCTCCCAAAATTTCTGTACATTATACACACAATGTAAAAAAATGGTGATACTGAAATATTGAATAATGTACATTTGTACGACAAAGAAAAACTTTGTACAATTCTCTATTTAGTTACATTTATTGTCAATAAATGTAAAAATACTGAAATAAAATAATTAAAACTCTAGTCACCATTGCAAATTTATATTTATAAGTCCTGTGAAATTCTTTGAAATTTGTTCAAGCGCTCGAAAATTTATTGCGATTTTTAAAATGCCTGCCAATTAAAAAAATTATTTGAAATATCTTGAACTTATTTGTATAAATTGAAAATTCTTTGGAATTTTTTTAACTTTCTTGAATCTTTAAAATTCTTCAAAATCATGCAATAACCTGACACTTTATACGAGTAGATCCTCGACCTCCGTTCGATATACTCCAAAATTTTAGTAAATTCTTAAGAATCCAACGGAACAGTTCTTAAATCTTCAAAAATCATTAAAACCTTGAAAAGCTTATGGAATTTTTTGTGGTGATCTTTTTGTTTTAAAAAGGGACTAAAAGTTACTATGTGGCTACTATAATTATACTTAAAAGTTATCTTTTTTACATTTTTTTCAAAAAGTTATAAATTTTCAAATAATGTAAACAAATCGCATTTTCTGCCTTTGCGAAAATGCATTTTCACAATAAAATACCATTAATTATAGTAAGCTACAGCACTGTAAGAATTGCTATTCTTTGTGAAAATTATATTATTTTCTATAAAATTTAATTTTCGGTTAAAATTTCTATTTTTATATTGAAAAGTGAAGTGAAATATATTTAGATAAAAATTAAAATCTTTTTTGGTAAATCTGTCTTTTTTATTTAAAAATTCATCTGTTTTGTAGAATTTTAAAGTTTTTTGGACATAAATGTAACTGTTTGTTTGAAAATGTGGCTTTCAGCCACCCCGTTCTTGCCCTTCCTAGAACTGCTGCAGTTTCTCAGCGGATTAGCGTGAGAGCGCCCCCCCCCCTCTGGTGCAAAATCTCAGCATTATTTGTAGTTTTTAGGTTAAAAATTTCTTTTTCATCGTAAAATTATAACAAGTGGATATGAATTACTTATCTTTAAGTATGTTTTCAGATTTCCTAGTATCTGCATAACGAAACACAACTTTTTAAAAGTACAAATATTCAAACTTCAGAATTTTCCATTTGTCATTTCCCCCAAACTCGAGATACATGACCGGCCTCTTTTAGATTTATTACGATACTAATACAAATGATAAAGCGAGCTCAATATGTTGAGAGTCGGTTTAAAATTACGTCACGTTCCTGAGCCTTAATAAAGCCACGAAGGAGAATTTAGGAAATGTTAACAGGAATATGAATAAAATCATTTTTAAATAAATAAATATAATTGACTGTTAACAATGACAGAAAATTAAATTTTTGATGAACATTTAACATTTAAACTTAAAAATTTGAACGTGAACTTTCACAATTTTTAATAACAACATTTTTGAAACTTTCGTGTAAGGTTTAGTTTGTAGGTGTTTTAGAACACACCATAATTTTAAGCGTAATTTATTATTTTTTTAAATCTTTGTACTGTCGGCATAGTACTGCGCCGATCGTGGAGCCAGCCGCTAACCAGTACTGGGCGAACTGACGAATATTTGTACTGGCGACCAGTACTGGGCCAGTACTACTCTAGTAATGCACTGGCCAGCTGTACTTGATAATAATTTCTCTAGCTTTAACTGAAAAATATCTGACTGTTCCCGAAGAAAATATCCATATTTTTTTTAGAATAAAGAGTTTAAATACTCATAGAAAGATTATTTCTGCATACTGAAACCTTCAAAAACCTGAAAATTAATATTTTAGGGAATATAAGATTTTAGGAGTTATCTGGTCGAGGCCCCATTAGATACAGATAGAATTATCATATGCCTACACGTAGCATGGGATTCATCACTAGAACCTGACAGCGCACCCATCAGTTTATCTAGACTAGATATTCTGATAAGGCCCAACCAGTTTTTTCCGGACTAGATATTCTGACAGGGGCCCAATAGAAACCAACTTTAAATAGGAAAAGATGGGTAAATTTCTGCACGGGTGGAAATAGTCCTGTTACGTTCTCACAGCATCATAACTATGCAGCATTATTGTGTTATTCAAAAAATAAACGAAAAGAAACAGAACGATACTTTCGTTACGTTGCTTTTGGGCTGTTTACGTCAAAAAACTTTGTCGACATATAAGTTTGACATATTCTGTTTCCAGAGGTACATTCATTTTCGGACCTTTTTCATATTCAACTAAACGTCGAATTACTTACAATGAACTATGATGAAAAATGACAGGCTTTATAAAATATGCATCTTTCCAATCAGCACATTCGAAAAAATATGCCCGCTCAACGGCCACATTCTGATTTCGAGCGCGGTGGTTCGCGCCAAGTTTGAGCGCGCCTGGCGCACGCGGGTACGTTCTCGCGCTTCTCGATCGTTTTCGTACTTTCATGCGTATACTTTAACTATATTTTTTGAAATATCAAATAAAATCTGTGATTTTAACTTCTAAGGAATTACAGCCATAAATTTTAACTATGATTTTTTACGATTTGTTTTTAAAGCAGGTTTTCAAAGAACGAACGGCTTTGACGGTTACATTCTCATTACGCAATTCGCGTTCAATAATTTTTGTCCAATTGAAAAACTTCATCAAAATCGTAAACCTTGTTGAAATATACTAAAAACAACGCCTCAAACTTACGAATCTTTTGAAAAGAAAAATCGCATATATTTTTGAAATTTGGATTGATATTTCTTAATTATACCCTCACCAGATATTCATCTTGCGTACTTGAACAATGGCCAGAAAAAAATTCTTTCCACCTTTTTTAAAACTTATACTTAAGAGATATTTTAATCAAAAGTCTCAAATCTGACTTTAAAACATTCTAGATCCTTCAAGTACAATCTAGAAAACTTCATAGCATTTCAGAATATTGCAGAAAAATCTAGAGCCTTTTTAAAATATTCTAAAAAATTCCAATTAAGAATCTTCCAGAATTCAAGAAAAATCCTGAATATTAAATAATTTTATTGTGGAGTAATCCAGAACATTCCACAACATTCTGGTATTTAATATGTAAAAATAAAAAATCTAGTGGATACCATCCTACAGTCGATAATAGATCTAGAGTAGATAATCATTAATCAAAAATATATAGGCGTTCAAAATAATTAATTTCATTTTATAAATAGAATTACTAATTCCTAAATTTATTTAGGAATATATACATTACTAAATGTAGCAGCTGCAGGTCAAATATAAATGATTGGTTTAAAAATGACCAAAAATTAAATCATCGACCAAATATAAGCATTGTAAATGTTGACGGCAAAGTAGCCTGTTGTTCAGCCTATTTTTTGGACATCGCTAGCGTCCTGGGAAAAAATATAGAAATATATCAGAAGTATCAAATTACTCGCAATTGAAAACCAAAGTGAAGCCAAATTGTGAAACCAAATTGAAAACCAAAGACTTTTCTGTTTAAAAAAATTGCTTCTATTTAAGGATTGTGAAGACCCTCTAAATAAATTTAAAAATAGAAAAAACCAGTAATTATACAATCATTTTCCACGTTAACCGCTTATCAATCAAGCAAATACGTGATTTTACTTTTCTAATGCTTATTTTATAGAAAATATACAATGAATAATGATTTTATGATTGGTGCTATTCTTTAATTCTTTTTCATATACGGCACAAGAACCTATTCTATTAGCATTGTTATAACATTCTTTTTTTCTACTAAAACAATGCACTGAATATACTTACATATACTTACAGTTATTATAAACAGTATATTTGATCAGATTTTCTAAATGCCGGTTTTGAAAAGCCTAAAATACCCTAATTTTGATTTCGAGAGCAATATGAGAACCTGTAAAGAATTCTAAGCCAAAAGGAAGAATTTTTTAAAAGTAGAATTTTCAACAAAAATTTCTTTCTTAGGCAAAATGGATGAATTTCCTACTAAGACTTTAACTACCATTAGAATTGATTTGAGTCCAAAGGGACAATTGGCAATTATTGGTATGATTGCAACCTAAAACAGCACAAACTTACTTGAGGACGACTGCCGGCGGAATCGTGTAAAAGCCGGCGTAACTGTGGAAATACATCAGATATTTCCTCAGCACTGGATGAAAACATAACCTCGATTTATTGATTTTATTACCAATTTTCATGCGGTAATAAAATTTAAATTTCAACTTTTTGTTCAATTCTTAAGTAAAACTTTCATTTATACCAGTCTAACCTCACTTTCTCAACTTTGACATGATTCTTTCGCCTTTCGTGGTATAAAATACTGTCCGATATTTGCGTAAAAGGTGATTTTTAGCGAATTAGACTTTTCTCTCGGTAATAAGCGTAGAATAGAGAAAAATTAATATTTTCAGATTTCAGCACAAAAGTGAAGGTTATTGTAGTATTTTGAATGCACGATTTTTCCATCTGTCTAAAATGCCACAATAAGAATAAGATACTATGATGCAAGTAACTAAGTATATATAAGTATAAGTATCTAAGTATATATAAGTGAGCATAAGTAACTAAGTGATATATATAT
>NC_046657.1:183421935-183431777 GCF_010883055.1 Belonocnema kinseyi
GGAAAAAATCGTGTGACAACTAACAAGGTCACCTTTCAGAGAGGTGTCTTTCAGGGCCACACCATGAGCCCACTCCTCTTTTGCCTTACATTATTGCCACTAGCTCTAGTACTTCGCCATTCCGACGGGTACTTGTGCGGCAAACCTGGAGATCGAAAGTACAAGGTCACTCATGTATTTTACATGGACGATCTTAAGATCTATGCTAAAAACAGAGAGCAACTGCATCTAGCTCTGGGGATTGTCGAACGATATACTAAGGAAATTGGAATGGAATTTGCGTTAGACAAATGCGCCAAGGTTTATTTGAAGCGAGGAAAACTTAATGGAATCCCTGAAGATCCTGAGCTCGTTGATAGAAGCGCCATACGACACCTTTGCGCTTGAAAGACTTATGCATATCTGGGCGTGCCACAGAGCCGCATTCAGGATGTGACATCTATAAAGGATACTCTCGGAAGCAGATACAAACGTCTCATCCGACAGATTTGGTCTGCCGAACTGTCGGCGAGGAACAAAGTATTTGCAACGAACATGCTTGCCGTCCCGGTGCTACTCTATTCATTTGGAGTAGTTCCGTGGACGAAGAACGAGCTCAGATCTCTTGATATCGGGACAAGAAAGGTTATGCACATGAACAAAAGCATGCATCTTAAGTCTTCCGTTCCGCGACTGTACATCTCACGCCGTCAAGGGGGTCGCGGAATATTGAGTCTTGAATGTCTTCACAACAGGATTATTCTGTGTACAGCACATGGATTTGCAAATGGAAGAGACCCTCTTCTTAAAATGTTCAGGAATCACGAAGAAGTGGGCAAAGGAGCCTTTCTGTACAAAGCAGCGGAGGAGGCTGCTGAAGCACTCGGACTTGACTTCAGTATTAGGGGTGAGCAAAATGTATCAAATCTTATCTATCTCGAGTTCTCACTCCTGAAAGCCCGCATTAAGAACGCACAAGAGAAAAACTTTCGTGAACAGCTCCTCGATAAGAGGATGCACGGTATCTTCCATAGAAATGTGAAGATTCAGTCAATGTCTTGTGATCTAACGTTTGCTTTCCTTAAATCGCCCGGATTGAAGTCTGGTACGGAGGGTTTCATTTTTGCATGCCAAGACGGTGTCATTTCCACCTTAACATACCGTCGCCACATTTGGAGCCAAGACATTCCCGATGATAGCTGCAGGGCGTGCCATGCACACTCCGAGCATTTAGCTCGCATACTATCTAGTTGTGCAACTCACGCGGGAACGACCTACATTCAAAGGCACAATGCGGCAGTAAAAGTGCTTTATTACCATCTCTGTCACTCCTACGGCATTAACCTTAATATCGCTCCTCTAAATGCTCCTAGGGAAATTGAGTCAATTGTCGAGAATGGGAAGTGCTGCAAATACTGGAACTTTATATTCTCGACAATTGTTTCTGTTGCTCACTCGAGGCCTGACGTGGTTCTTCTTGACTTCGAGAAGCGATCCATGATGGTTATCGATTTTTCAGCACCAGCTGACAAAAACATAACCAAGGAGAATGAAGAGAAAGAGAGGTATCGAGACCTTATAAGGGAGTTGCAACGATTGTACCCGGAATATTCTGTCAAATTGATCGTCCTTATCATCGGCGCTCTTGGACGTGCCAAGCTTTCACTTGCTAATGGCCTAAAAAGCATCCCTGCGTGTCAACAATATGCTAGAGCACTTGCGGGAAAAACGCAGAAGGCGGTTGTCCTTGGGTCGCTCCGTGTTCTCAGGGTGCACGAGGCTTTTGCTGGATCGTCGTATTGATTCCTTTACAGACTGTAACGACCTATCTCACGGTCGTGAGATGTGGTTGTGGCTGAAATTTTACCGCGATTTCGCTGGAAGCGGGTGCAATTTTCCAGATTAGCACCCGCTCCCGGCGCAATCCTGCGGTTGTCCTTATGACAAATTTTTAATTATATATAAAAGTTAAAAACAAATTTTAGTAAGTAATTACTTCATAACCAGCATAGTTTACGTCGTCAGACCCTACATAATTTTCCAGATACTTTTCTACATACTCTCCCGCACATAACACTAAAAGTCTCGATTAAGTTCAACCGCATGAAGGAATTAAAACAATAACTTATTACACATATTTTGTGAACTAATTATCAGAATTTAATAAAGTCAAAATATGACCACTTCTGAGGAATAAAAAACCGGTACAATAGAAGGAATTAAATGTATTTAAAACACGTTCTCTTTGGGAGAATAGAAAAGTGTGTGGCGGTCGCTATGGAAATAGAAGTGAATAAGTTTAGGAGGTACCTTATTCTTATTGTGGCATTTTAGACAGATGGAAAAATCGCGCATTCAAAATACTAGAATAATCTTCACTTTTGCGCTGAAATCTGAAAATATTAATTTTTCTCTATTCTAAGCTTATTACCGAGAATGAAAGTTGTACTTTAAAATTGAACAAGAAGTTGAAATTTAAATCATTTTTCATTGTATATTTTCTATAAAATAAACCTTAGAAAAGTAAAATCACGTATTTGCTTGATTGATAAGCGGTTAACGTGGAAAATGATTGTATAATTACTGTTTTTTTTCTAATTTTAATTTATTTAGAGGGTCTTTACATTGCTTAAATAGAAGCAATTTTTTATAAACAAAAAACCTTTGGTTTTCAAGTTGGTAAGATTTGGTAAGAGAAGTTTTATGCTTGCTGGTTGTTATGACACAGGAACCTAAGCTATACGCATTATGCACAATTCCTTTTTGCCCACTTTGCAAATGCATATTATGATTTCAATACTTCCACTGATTACAATTGAAAATTGAAGCAACATACTTCAATCACATTTTATGCTGGATAAAACTTTGTCATACTTTTGACATAATGACACACACAGAGCCTCGTCTAGTGGCCGTCAGAGTTCGCCTTTTCGTGCATCGCTGATGTCGATACAATTGATAACAGAGTCCTTCGTTGGATGAGACTTAGTTGAACTAATTTTTTTTAAATCTTTTATATCTAAATGAAGTACTTTAACGTAGTTTCCTGTCGGCTCTTGCATTTCTCAAAGTTTGAGGCCGATATTTTACGCACAAAAAAAGTTTGAACGTTCAAAATATGTCGCGGTTCAGAAAAAAGATAATGAAAAGGCAATTTGGTCAAACAAACTTTTAGTGAATTTCTTACCCAAATGAAGTACTTTAACGTCCTTTATTGTACTCTAATGCATTTTCCAAAGTTTCAGCTCGATATTTTACTTTAAAAAAAGTTCTTAGGTTAAAAAAAATGCAATGAACTGAAAAAGTGAGGTTGGTAATGAAGGTATTTCGCTGTGTCACATGCCCTTAACGAGAAATATTATATTTTAAAAAATCCTGCACAATTTCTCCTAATTCTTTTTCAATAGGACTAATCATTTTCTTTGTGTTTCTGGAAAGTAGTATGCAGAACATCGAAAAATAAAATCTTAGGCCAATATACAACGCAAAATATGAGGAAAATTTTTTGGAGGATTGTTTCTCATTTTTAATTAGTTTATCAATCGAAATTGGTGTGAACAAATAAAAAATCCAATATTACATCAAGAGAAGCTAGATACGAGAAAAGGTAGAAAAACTGTAGGATATCTGGTTTTATCCATAAAAAATAATATCAAAACAAAAATCCTATTTTTACTATAACATCGCGAGATAGAGAAAAATGTCTCAAGCAAGGGTTGCAGTTTTTTATAACATTCTCAACATTTATGATTGAGAAATTATTAAAATGGACAGAAATTTGACACCTCAGTTTTTCAACGGATCTCCAGATTTTAATACACCCTAACATCTGAATCCGAAAATCAAGTTTTGGCGTTGCGCCTTTCTGTCTGTCCTTCCTTCTGTAAACACGATAACTCTCGAAAAAATGAACGGATCAAATCCATGTTTGGCACGCTTTTTATAGGTCATAAAAGAAAGGACGAGTTCATTAGCCAGCCAATTTTGACAAAAATTCAAAAATTGAGCGCATTTTGAAAGTTTTTGAGACCACTTTTTTCTGAATTGAAAATTCTATGTACGGATATTTTAAAAAGAACAAACAATTTATCCTGATGAATTTTTTCGATAAAAAGAAAATTCCTAGAGTTATAGCATTTTCAACATTTTTTAAATCGACGAAAATCAAAAGAAGAAAAACATTTATTTTTGAAAGCCCTACAAAATTATCATAACAAATTTTTGGATTTGTTGAAAAATCGAAAATTAAAATTTTTTATTGCACAAAAAATAATGAAAAATTGTTATGCTAAAAAAGATCCACAATTTCGTCAGACATCACTTCTTGATAGGACGCGTACTTTCTGTTTTATTCGTGAAAAATAACACTGAAAATAAAATAATAAACTCAAAATGTGTGGAAAAACGATATTCTGTACTTTTCACAGATTTAATAAAACTCACTGATAAAGGCCACCATTGTGTGCCGAAATGTTTGAAACAACTTCATTAGTTTCAAATCACCTAACCTTAATGCCAACAACTTACATCAAAAATTTCTACAAAATTCTGTTATTTATTTTTCTAAATTTCTTTGATGGAAAATTAACCTTTGTGACTGAAAATTAATCTTTTTTGTTAAAACTTCTACTGTTTGGTGTCAAATTCATCTGTTTTAGTTAAAATTTTTAATAATCTGTAGAAAATTTCATTTTTTATTGAATATTATCTTTTATAAACTAAAAACTGCATTATTCTATTTTTGGTTAAAATTTTATATTTTTATTGAACCTTGATCTTTTTTAGTTAAAAATGGAATTATTGGTTTGAAAATGTATGTATTTTGTTGAGAATTTGTGATTTTTGTTAGAAATATAAAACTTCTACCTTAAAAATTCATCGGTTTGATTGAGAATTCAACCATTTGTTTGAAAATGCACATATTTCGACTAAATTCGTTATTTTGGTAAGAAATTAGTCATCTTGTTTGAAAATTCATGTTTGTGATAAAGAAAAAAAGTATTAAGTTGCACATTCCGTTATTTTTTGTTTTGTTAACAATTAAATTATCTAACTGAAAATTTAGCTATCCCGCTTTTGGCGGAATACTGAAATATGGAATTAAAAATTGATATTTTTGAGTTGAAAATTAAATTATTTGTTTCAAACATCGTCTTTTTTTATATAAAATTAATCTTCTTGATTGAAAATACATCTGTTTGCTTGAAAGTTCATCTGTGTATTATCAAATGCATATATTTTAGTAAAATTTCAAATAATTTGTTGAAATTCACTTGTTTGTTGTTAAATATCAATTCTTGTAACTATAAAGAAATTATCCTATTTCTGGTTCCATATATTTATATTTTTAATTAAAAATTTATCTTTTTTAGTAGAAAAATCCTCTATTTGTTTGAAAACTGATCAAGGCAGGTGCGTTGGTATCATTAACTTCAAGAAAATACGTGTAACGTTCCATTACTGGCTAACTCATGGATACCTATGTCCAAATATATTTTTGTTCTATCGCATGCGTGTAGCTATCAAAGAACGAGCAATCGGGACAATTTTTTCGATATTCTCCAATGCTGTCTAACCCACTGACGCCTCGTTTCGCACGCATATAGCAATGAAATCGAGTATTGTGACAATCGAAATCGACAATATCGTTTAGAGATTTTATATAAGTAAAGGTTAAGTTAGTTACAACAGCGAATGTCCATTCTGCATTTTTATGTGTACAAATACTAATAATGATAATGATAATGTGCGTATTTATGTGCAATAATTGTGCAGTGTGAGTTGGTGCAGTTTCACGACGGGTTACGAACTTGTCACTTTCGTATTTTCGACCGTCACATTTGTTTCGAATGACTCATAATTTTTAGTATAGTCTTTAGCAAATTTCAGAATCCTCTCTTTCAAAATGTGAAAAAAGTATTCCAATCTTTCTAATAATTGACATTATGGTCTTGCTTCAATTTAATATAGTGAATTTTAAATATCACATTTTCTTTTACAAGTTTTGTAGAACTTATATTAATTTTCCAAAGTAAATTTTTCATAGATTATTAATAAATACTATACTAATTTTTAATATACATACCCGATTTCCCTAGATTATAAAAGATTATATTAAACTCTAATATCAGTTTTAACGTTTTTTGTAACTAAATTTAGATGGGTGTAGCTGCCGTATCCCCGTCCTGTACGATCAGCAATCACAAATTACTCAAGATTAGAAGCCTTGCGTTCCGTGCAAATACAAGTGCTGCTACATTGGTATATAATGTTCAAACACATTCGGTTTATTTGGTCAAAGATAAGATAAAATAAAAAAAAAAGATATGAAAAAATACAAAAAACAGATTCAACTGCATCAAAGCACAAATTCTTTTTTAATCCAAAGATGGCTAATAAGATTAAGCAACCGTTGAAAATAAGGAGACTACACTTCTCTTTAGGTATATTATTATTATTATTATTACACTATTAAGCCATTTCCCTTTCAGGGTAGGCGTGACTCACTCGGTAATGGAAAGGAGTAGTGTGTGGAAGGGATAGAGATTTTTCAGATTGATCTAGAATTCTCGTGCTATTTAAGTAAATAACACGTTCGTTCCGAAGCACTGCTCCGACCCAGGTTGCTGATCAATCTCTCTAGCAATCACCCCAAGCGAAGAACCTCATGAAGTCGTTATGTAAGGTTCCCCACTTGGGTCCATTAGTAGCCAAGGTCTTTTGTTTCAGGCGTCATTCACTCTATTGAGACTCTTTTTATTAACTATTTACCGCCATACTTTCCTGTTCTGGCATACTTCTCTAGCTTCTTTTATGTCCATGCATTTTTTCATGCAGGCTCTCGTTTTTCTGTGACTTCTTATGTCTCTTCTAACTAGGGTCTCATTCACACATTCTAACCATTCTTTCCGCGGTCTACCTCTGGGCACGCTGCCATTTACTTTACCTTGATACACTTGTTTCGTGAGTCATTCATTTGGCATTCTCTCAACATGTCCGAACCATCTTAACCGATTTCTTTCCCATGTGTCTACTAGCGTCTCTTCTGCACCACATTCATTTAGAATTGTCTCGTTACTTACTTTGTCCATCAGGGTTTTCCTGCATATTATGCGCATGAATCTCACGTCAATTGCGTTAATTTTACTCTTATCTTTTTCTTGATAAGTCCATGTCTCGCTACCGTATAGTTAGGTCGGCACAAATATATAGTTTTTGTATATGTATATATAGTTTTTATAGATTGTAGGATCCATCCATTGACTCCATACTCTTTTAGGACTTCCAAAGTTTACTTCTATCTACCTTGTCAAAAGCTTTTTCTAGTTCAACAAATGCACAGAAAACTTTTTTTCCTACTCTCAAACTTTTTTCTGTTATTTGTCTTAAGCTAAATATTTGATCCGTACATGACCTTCCTGGCATAAACCCACTTTGGACTTCCCAAATCTTTGCTTCTGTTATTTTAATTACCCTACGAATAAGTATTTTTGAATATATTTTACTTACGGTGGTTAATAAGCTAATCCCTCTGTAATTATTGCACTTGCTTTTATCTCCCTTTCTCTTGTATATTGGTACGATAATCGCTCCATTCCAGTCGTCTGGGACGTCTCCCATCTCAAAACATAAATTTATCAATTCGCACAGTCTATGTGGTATGCACGCGCCGTCGCGTTTAAGCATTTCAGCGTTGATACCGTCTACCCCGACAGCTTTACCGTTTTTCAAGTTCTTAATTATATCCCTAACCTCAGTGACACAGACTTTTTCAATTGAGTTTTCCATCGCATCGTGTTCAACATCGCAGTTTTGGTGTCCTCTAGCTTCATCTCCGAATTATCTCCTAAAATAGTCTCTGAAAGCCTCTAGTATTCCGTCTGCATTATATACCATTTCCCCCCTACTATTTCTCATGTTGACAATTTCTGTACATTTGTTTCCTTTCATTTTTTTATAAAGTAGTTTCCTGCTTCCTTCAAAGTCTTTTTGTATTTTTATCTCTTCTTCTGCTCTAATTGTATCTTTACTTTCTTTAACCAATCGTTTAAGTATCCTGTTATCACGTCTATAATCATTCCTACGTCTACTTCTTTCCTCATTGCTAAGACCTGCGATGTTCAAAGTTCTCTTTCTACGCTTCTCTTTTTGCTTTTTGGGCAGCCTGAATTTCATCATTCCACCACGCATCACCAGAAATTCTTCCTACAACTGCGGTACCACACACTTCGATCGTACATCTAACAAGCATATCCCGCAACATTGTCCAGGCGCCCTCTATATCTTTGTTTTTTATACAGTCCTTCCATGTTGCCCTATCTATGCTTTCGATTATCTTATATTAGAAATCTATTCGCACATCCGGTTTCTGTAGGTTCTCAATTTTGATTCGCGTTTGTTTTGCTTTCTTGGGTCTCTTTTTTCTCCATCCCCGACCTAAGTTAATTTTTGAGATCAGAAGGTAATGATCAGTATTTCATTCAAGACCCCTCATGACTCTTGTATCTTTGACTAACTCTCTAAGTCTTTCATCCGCAACAACAAAGTCAATTATACTGCGGCTATTTCCTTTAGGCCAGGTGTACATGTGGATCATTTTATGCCCAAACCAAGTGTTTGTAATAAACAGACCCCTTTCTAAGCATAGACCAACTAATTTATCTCCGTTATAATTTTATCTTGGATCCCCAAAATTACCTAATACTCTTTCTGTGTTCTGATTTTGGATGCTAACCCAACCGTTCATGTCTCCTAGTAGAATTATTCTTTCCCCATGTTCGCAAATGTTTATTGTGTAATTTAAAGTGTCACAGAAGGCGTCTTTTACTTCTCTAGGATCACTATCAACCGGCGCGTAGCATGCTATAATAAACAGTCTTCTGATTCCTACTTTCATTCTAGCCCACATCAGTCTGCGAGACACGAAGCCATGGTCTCCGAGATGCTGCTTTGCTCTTTCATTCAAAACCAGACCTACTCCTTGTTTACCATGTGATTCACAGTCTACTTCTGAGCATATTTCAAATCCGCCCTTTAACACGCCGTTTTTTATGTCTTTAGTATCGCATCCGTTTTTCTTTGTTTCGGGCACACATAAAATATCTAGTTTCTTCACGTCCATAGTTTCACGCAATTCTATTACCTTAAGATCATTTACTCCCCTAGCATTCCAAACACCTAGTCTCCATTCGTCGCCTGAAACATGACCTTTAGATTTTCCGTGTGCATGCCTTTTAATATTAAAAATACGAATTAAAAAATTAGTGTCGCAGTGTTGATAGATGTTGGATCAAATATCATATATGTCAAACATTTTGTTTAGCAAAATGGTATCACACCCATTTACCCAAAGTCGTGCTTGGATGTGGATAATCCAAACTGTGGAAAATCCGTCTGGCAGAAGTATCAATTACAAGCCCCATCGCCATATTCGACAAGAATTTCATTCGGGGTTACCAAATAATCACGATGAAGAAAGGACACCTACATATTTCGCATACACTGAAAGAAATTTTATAATAATACTTGATATTTCAATATTCATAATTGGTTACGTCGATTAAGTCGATTCATGATAAGTCGATTACGATTTAGGGAAATCCTCTAAATATAAAAATTATTGTTAGCGTAATTACGAAACTTTACAATTAGAATGTGAAAACTTAATATCTTTAGGACAAGAATTGGTATATTCAATAGCAAAGATTGATATTTTATGTATAAAAAGGCAGAATAGGAAAAATTGACAATGACATATTTAAATCTGCCCCTGCCTTAGCAACGGTTTATAACTGGGTAAATGAATTTAAGCGTGGTCGTACATCAATAAGTGACGAATCACGTTCAGGAAGGCCCGTAGAAGC
>NC_046657.1:183431877-183442936 GCF_010883055.1 Belonocnema kinseyi
TAGAGCTCCAAGGAGATTATGTTGAAAAATAAAAAAAAATTCACCCAAAAAAAATTGTTTTTATACTTCATTCTAAGGACTTATTGAACTACCCTCGTATAAAAGTTGATATAAATATTCTACAAATTAATATAGTCAAAGAGAAGGTGAAAGGTAATAAGAGATATTTTTATTTTCTGTTATAGACGCTAGCAGAAATTTTAATCTTCAGTTGAGGAAATTGCAAAACACTATATCAAAAAATCTGAATAGATCCGATAATCTCCCGAGGTTAGCCGAATCCGCCGCTTGTACCTCATAGCCGAGCGCTCACGATGGGAATCGGACAACTTCGTGTTTCCCGCTAAACTGGTCAAGATTCATGTATGGACACGTGTTTTCCAGTGTTTTGTTTTTAAGGCAAAAGTGGTAATAATTGGCTATAGTATACATTTTTTATGATATTCAACTTACAAATTATAAAAGTTATTAGTTGAAAATTTCAAGGATTTTACCACTCAGGTTTTGAGCATCAGTTTACAAAGCATTGCTAAAGATTCTAGAACTTTTCAATATATTCTAAAGATTTAAAAATATTTAAAAGGATTTTTGAACGTTTTACAAAGATTTTATGGATTTGAACGATTGAAAAGAGGCCTGTACTTCAGGGTGGTTCAAAATCATATCTGTTGAAATTTTTGTTTAGATTCGTGTGGTTGCTGGAAAAAAATTCCCGCCAAGTTTGAGCCAAATCGGTTAATATTAAGACGTGCTGCAAAGGCCTTGAAAATCCGATAAGATTAACATGGGGAAATTTTGGTTTTCGGAACAATGGGATTCAGGTTTCTGGATTTATACTTAGCTTAGTTTAAATATTTAACAATAAGCGATATACTTAATTGAATTGAGACAAAAATCAGATTTTTGAATCATAAGCAGCAAAGCTGACTAAATTTTTTTAAACTGAGTTTTATACCTATTTTTAAGAAAAAGTTAAAATAAATAATAATAAATTATTTAAACGAATACTAAATGCTTAAAACAAAGATCATTATTCCTAAAAATAACCAATTGTCCAATCAAACATAAAAAAATTTACCTTTCAGTAAGTAAGTGCAAAAAAATATTATTTAAACAAAAATAAATTGCTTATACAATTGTTAATTAGTTGAAAAATACTTAAAACTATATACTATGTGTAAATTTTTGGCAAAAATGTCAATTTCCGTTTTTTGGGGCATTTTTGGGGCTCCACAATGGGGGGGGGGGGGGGGGGGGGGGGGGGGGGGGGGGGGGGGGGGGGGTTCTTGGTGAACGCGCGAACGCGACGAAGCTCGCCGATCTGGACTGCAGGCAGAAATCATGTCGAAATCATCACTAGCGAGCGCCTACTCGTCTCATAGATACGTTATTCAGTATCTAAGCCGTTCCCCAGATCCATAGGCTGAATTATAACGAGGAGGAGAAGAGTTTCTTTGTTCGGGACGCTCATATACCAGAATCAGGAGCGGGCCCAGAAAAATATTGCGGGTTGTTGGGGACGGGTGTTTAAGAACCTCCCCTGGATCCGTCACTAAGCAGAATATACATTTTATTAGATGGCACTGTGTCACACGCTATGTAGTTAAATACGTCACATCATTTGTGCGCTTTACTTGAACTTTACTTTAAAATTTTTATTTAACATATGATCTGTAATTAATCTATTTATATATTTTGTTGAAAATTCATATATTTTCGTAAAAAATTCATCTCTAGTTGAAAACTCTTTTTTTTCTTCTTAAATTATATTTTCAAGTAATTTATAAATGTAGCCAGTTCAAATTTCATCTCTTTGGTTCGAAATGTTATTACTTTTCATTTAAGACTGAACAGAAATATATTTTTTCATGAATAATTCTATGCTAAATGAATATGAAAAAAATTCACAATTAAAAAACCAGACTTCAAAACTACCTCCCTTTCCGGCTGATTGGAGATAAGAAATAATAATTGGAGAAAAGATAGATGAAACAGTCAACCAAATTCTTTCAAATTCATAGTTTTTTTCTTCAAAATTAAACTATTTAGTAAAAAATAAATTTTTTACTGGAATCTGTCAATTTTTTTTAGGAAATTGTTTCTTTAGTACACAATTCACGTCTGGGGTGGAAAGATTAACTACTTTATAAAAATACTGGTTTTTGGGTTAAAAATTAATTGCTTCAACGAAAAGTGTTACAAAATTTTCCGTTTTTTTTCAAGAAACTGTTTTTTGGGGTTTAATATTTTTTTAAATAAATCATCAATGATCAATAGTTTGCAGAAAGAGAGAGAGAGAGAGAGAGAGAGAGAGGGCGGTCCTTCATGAATAAATTTCTCCAATTTTAACACAATTTCAGTCAATGAAAAACTTTACATTTTTCCTATTAGTAAAAATATAATATACTAAAATATACATTTGCTACAAGTTATTACATTTTTACTCTGTGAAATCACTCGAATAATTTCTTTCAAGAATTGCAAAATGCCAACGGTGCAATTAGCAACGGTGTAATGTACAACATTAGTGATTCGTTATTATATTGGGGGTTGAAAAGGAGGGTGTTCCGGAACTTTTAAGGGAATGAAACAACACTAACATTTTCGGTATAGAAGTTTTGTCATCTTGTATAATTTTTTAGATTTTGAAGGGTAGGATTGGGATTGTGTTCCGAAGATGCTGGGGGGGGGGGGGGGGGGGGGGGGGGGGGGGGGGGGGGGTGAAAGTTTGGCGGGTGTCTTCGATTATCAAATAGATCCATTTAGAACTTTTAAATTTTAGGTCTTGTGCAAAATAAATTTTGTATAAATTCGTTTTTTGATAGCATTGCAAACTTCAGTGAGGTCTGAAATATAGAGTATGTTTTATTACTTATACTCCGGTAGCCACTAACACTTTTGTATACACTAATAGGTCACCGAGATTACTATTTGTTAAAAGGTCAAAAAAGGCCAATGTTTACGAATCTCTTGAGTAGGTTTTGGAAATGTGGGTCAATTTTCGTTTTAAAATTTTTTAAAACAATTTCATTATTTATAGAAAAAAAATGTATAAAATAATGTTTAATATGGCTGAGCAAAAATAAAACGGCTTTTGCGTCTTGCATTTTTTCGTACGACGAACCGTTTGCAATGTGAAGCGTTATCAAGAAATTATTTTTTAAAAACAAAATTACCATATTTGCACAGTGTTACCTCGAAATCTATTATTCAGAAAAATTTTAAACTTGTACATTATCTATATCGAAGATAGATCTCTTAAAAAGAAGAAGAAATCTTCCGATCGAATGAAATCTTCTCTCCTGAAATTGTTGTTAAAAAGATGTTATTTTTAAGAGGAAACCGTTTAGACTTTTTATTTATGAATAAACAATCGTCCAGAGCAACCAGTCTCATAATATTGCTTCAAATTATTGCGAAAGCTTTATCTAGCATTATTAGCATAATTTGTTGTTTATAATTAATGTAGCTAAATTGTTTATAACAATTGATATAAATAATGACCATCAATTACCAGAACTGACTTCAATTTGTTTGATTAATCTTTGCTACATGATTGAACTTCTCACTCTCTTTATATTTTCCGTACGACGAGCTATTATTTATTTATGGTCTTATTAACAATGTATTCTTTATAAACACACCCTCCCCTAAAAGCCAAAATTTTCAAGTTACTAGCGATTACCTTATTTCATACGACACTGTTTGATCTGGATGATTTTTTATTGATAAATGAAGAGTCTAAATGGTTTCCTCTTAAAAATAACAACTTTTTAACAAGAATTTAAAGAGAGAAGTTTTTATTCGATCGAAAGATTTCTTTTTCTTTTTAAGAGATCTATCTTTGATATAGATAATGTACAAGTTTAAGATTTTTCTGAATTATAGTTTTCGAGGTAACACTGCGCAAAAATATGGCACTTTTGTTACAAAAATCATTTCTTGATAAAGCTTTACATTGTAAACGTTTCGTCGTACGAAAAAAATGCAAGATGCAAAAACGTTTTATTTTTCCTCAGCCATATTAATAATTATTTTACACATTTTTTGTCTATAAATAATGAAATGGTTTAAAAAATTTTTTTAACGATAAATGAGCCACTTTTCGCAAACCTATCCAAGATATTCGTAATCAGGAGCCTTTTTTCGACCTTTCAAAAA
Source organism: Belonocnema kinseyi (assembly GCF_010883055.1). Classification (NCBI taxonomy): domain Eukaryota; kingdom Metazoa; phylum Arthropoda; class Insecta; order Hymenoptera; family Cynipidae; genus Belonocnema; species Belonocnema kinseyi. The sequence continues at coordinate 183,436,039 of NC_046657.1, forward strand.
GAGTAATCTCGGGGAACTATTAGTGCATAATTAGTGGCGACTGGATTATTAGTCTATTGTGGAATTTTGGCCACAACTGACCCTTACAGAAAATCCTGTAAACTGTAAGGTCTGTAAAGCCTGTCTATGTACACTGAAAGAAATAATTCGACGATACACGCATAATTCTGGTTATTCCAACCATTATGTATTGATCGCTCAGCTACAGTCATACGGTTTGCATATTTTACCCATACCATAATTATTGAAGCAATATTACTGCTTCAGTTATATGTTCTAATAGATATTTCTAAACATAAGATCCCGTGCAGAAATTTCCAAATATTTGCCTTATTTCCGATTTGGGCCAGATCGGGCACACAATTTTTTGATTGTTAAATTTAGCCCCGTCTAGACCCCGACTTAACAGCCAAGCTTGCCAGTAGATGGCGCTCTATTAATTTCGGGGACTAAAGTGGATTGACTCCAAATCGCCCAAGTTTCAACGTAAAGTGTCAAGCGTCAAAAATATTGCTATTATTTTTGTAAAAGTGACAAAATAAGTGGGAAAAAATGCCAAAAGTGAGCACAAGAGGAATGCGTAGGTATATTATACTTCCAAATGTTCCTGAATTACGCGTTGAAGACTATAATAAGTAAATTTAGAAAGAATGTTAAGATGAAACCTAACCTCGAAATGAAGTTTTTTTATAAGAAAAAGTAATATTTCATTTGTTGAATGTGAAAACGAATTAGATCAACAATGACGTCATAAGCATATTTATTTTCACGTATTTTTAGGTGATTTGATACTTTTCACAATTAGGTTCAATATAGAAATTGAAAGCAACTTCAATTTAGAAATTAAAACCAAAAATATATTCCAAAATACTTAAATGGTTTATCATACACAAATGCTGGCTGTTATGTTGCGCCGTTTGACTTTTTCCGTTTGATCGAAAAAAAAGTGTCTGACATACTCCACTTTTTTCATATCGCGATCTGTTAGATAACTTGACATTTATATTCCCAAATTTCAGTTAAGGAGGCGATATATTCGATTTTAATATTATTTTATTTAAGAATCCCTTTTAATTAAGAATAAGAAAAATAAATTAATATGGGCCCGATCGGGGCCAGGTATGGCTTCTCTGGGCGCAGCGCTTGGGCCCCGATCGGGCATCGCGTTTCATTTCGAGTCTGGCCCCATGTAGATGGCCTGATTTGGGCCAAATTCTGCCCGATGTGGCCACGATCAGATACAAATTGGAATTTCTGCACGGGATAGCTGCGTCAGACATAATTTGGTTGGGGTAAATAAACCATACACATGGTTCTTAGCTGCATCTTCCATAATTTCTTTGAAAATTATTTTTTAAAGATACACAGAAAAAATATATATCATCTTTGTTTTAAATTGCGTTGAAATATTTTCACGAAATTGGTTCAAAGTTCTGTGAAATTTAAAGGCCGGGTTGACGTAACCTCGATTGAAAGGTAGGGTATACGAAAAACGTAAAATAGTTCTATAAATTCTAAAATTGTAGCTTAAATACAGCCTATATCGAAGAAGTTTTGAAACCAATTTTTCGCCGAAAAAAAATTAATATTTTGCATTATTACTTTATACTTTACTATTTGTTCACATGTACGAGTACACACATATTTTGTATTACACAATCACTACATTATTTATAAACGCAGGCTAGGAAAATCTTATTTGTTTCGGGTTCGAACCCTTAATGTTTCGCATTCCTAACGCCTAAAGCCTTGCGGATAACCTAGCTTCGAGTATAAAGAAAAAAATCTGAAATATATATCCTACAGCTGTCCAGGATCGTCTGCAAATTTTTGCAACCAATACTATAAAAAATGTTGCGAAGATTATAATAATATATTTATAATATAATAATTTTAGAAATATTACAAATTATTATTGCATTTTTTATGTAATTAAAGAATATTTTAAATAAATTCAAAAATATTTCAAGATATTTTTTAAAGACTGCAAAAAAATTATTTATATTTTAAAATTACTTTAAAATCTTAAAACTCATTTAAATTCTACTGAAATTCCTTAAAAATTCTTTAAAATTACTTAAAATCTCTTAAATTCTTGTAGAATATCTTGAACTCTTTTAAATATTATCAAATCTTTTGAAATTCGATTATAAATTAAAAAATTTTTTTAATCAAATAGGTCCTGACACCCAATGCAACACTTAAACGCAGTGTTCTTTCCAATAGATAGTTGATAAAAGTATACTTTCAATATAGCCATGATAGCGGGGCATCAAATTCTTGTATATGCATTATAATATTTTGATATTTTAATCATATATCTTATGCTACACTTTTCCCAACTATCATTTCAGTCAAACAAACTTGCCTTGTCATATTAGGCTTGGTAATTTTCTCATACGTAGGTAATAAATCTCAAATTCGTATGGCTGACACACCATGCAAATTCGCAAGCAAACTCGGATTGCCATTAGCCTCAAACTATTTCTTTCAGTGCAACAGTCACTAGAAACTACGACTACATCTGGAGTTTACTTACTACTTATGAACTACAATATTCAAACTTTCTGCTTAAAAATGAAGACGTATTTATGAGTAGTCCATTTCAGAATTTTCGTGTACAATAAGCCGTTGGAAAAACTCCTTTAAACGCTGTCAATCCTGTCTAGATAGTTGAAGGCTCGAAGGTTTCCTCAGTTTCCTGCCTGGTCCAGGTTGACTCAGGAAGTTAAGCAAACCTATTGTAATAATGACTGTCGTTATTCTTTGAATTTGCGTACATATTCATGGAATAGAGAAAGTTGATTTAGGACTTACATAGCCCTTATCTCTTTGAGTAGGTACTAAATCTTAGGGAAAATCTGAAGCTCATCGTTTTGTGAATCTTTATCAACTTCAGTTTCTACAACGTCAGACAAATCACCCAATCCTTCGATACTTCTCATAAGGGGTTATTTAGAAAATACATGATACATTTTTCAGGAACTTGTGACCCCCCCCCCCTTCGTGATACTTTTTCCATTGGTATTAACATGGGGAATGATATTTCAGTAGAGCCCCATCCCCCCAAATGTATTACGTATTTTGTGAATGACCCCTAATCATATTATTGAAGCCTGAGCAATTAAAGTACGTATTAAACAGTTGAACCACTTTTTAAATCAATGTTTTACGGAAAATATTATTTCACACGACAATTGAAAAAGATGTTTGTCAGTGCCAACCAAATCTCTGACCTAAAAAGGTAAAAGTGACATAAAAATGCATAAGCAGCTGAAATATCTAACAATGTGTTCATTCGGGTGGTCCAAACAACGATTTTCGAGGAACAAGGCAAGACACCCCCCCCCCTTACTAAAGTTTACATTCACGGAAAAATAAAATCAGTAATTTTTTGTTTTTCGAAATTCCAATATTAACACGTGCCACCGGGCACTTCAAATTCCCATTTCATTAACAAGAGGAAATTTTCGTAACATTAAACTGATGCTCCCGGGGGGCTTCATCAAAACGAGCCGATTTTTTTTAGGGATTTAAGAGGAGTGACTACGAAATAAAACCATACTAATAACTTTAATTTCCAACCCACTCCCACCCTCTTCACAGCGCCACAAATGACCCAAAATTAAAATATACATTTTTACATATTATATAATCACCTTTTAGCATTTTCGGTCGTTTTTTCATATAAATCATTACTAATGGACAATTTAAATATTTACCATGACTTTAAACAATTTTTCATTGTTTCAAAGAATGTAAATTATTGAAACAATTATTTATTCCCAAACAATGCAAAAAATAATCGTAATTTCTGATTGAAATGTAATTGTATTTAACTGCTTGAACCCGTGTAGAAATTCAAATCGGTAATTAATCTGGTTCCGGACCATTCGACCCCACTGAAAGTCGTGGGCTAGTCGGGTCTTCTGACTAGCCCCCCACCAGTAGCGTCACGGTAGATTAGTCGGGGGCTAGTCAGGTGACCCAACTTATCCCAGTCGGGGCCTGATCGGGTACTAGTAGAGGTCAGATGATAATACATCCGCGTGGTATATTAACCAAACTCTTCAAAATTTGTGGAATATTAATTTAAAAGAAAAAACTTCAACTGGAATGCAGCAATGGAAGAGCTTCGTTCTGAAGGAACCGCCATGTTGGTCACAATAGTTTCTGCTCCAGGTAATTATGCTTAGTTACATGTAGATTGCTGTGTTAAACACTCGACGCGTCATTTCTGTTGCGCGAGAGGCGGCACGTCGCGCCCTTGCGGATTTTCTTTAAAGCTACTAGTCTAGAACCGCAAGACTCAAATGAAGGTGGTAGCGAAATCTGAACTGTACCGTGCTTAATAGTTTACTACTAGGATACTGCTCTTCACTGATTAATCAAAAAGTTTTTCTCTTTCCTTTTTCAACTACATGAAGGGTTAGACTTTATTTACGTATGGCAAACCTTTCAGATCAATTTAAAAATAAGCATCTGTACAAATTTAGAGTCTTATGACTTTCGGCAGACTTTTTACCTACATCTATATGTATTTTTTCCAATATGGATTTTCTAAAAATTCCATACAAAGGTAATTATAAATGTTCCTAGAAATTCGAAATTTTCTAAAAAATACTATAAAAAAATAACATTACGTCTTTTTGAAGATTTTGATCGTTTAGATTAATAAATAAATCTTTTCTCCAAAAAACGGTGTAAAATTATTGTTAAATATATTCTTAGTGATTTAGAATTTAAAAAAAAGCATTACGCTTTTTTTGATATCACCTCATTTGATAAAACTTCGCCGAAAACTCAAACATAAGAATAACCCGACCACAGCCCCACTAGCTCCCGACCAGAGCCTGAAGATTATCCGCACGGAAATTAGTGAACAAAAAGGCCCGACTAGCCCTTGACCAACCACCAATCAGGCCCCGACTGAAATTTTGACAACAAAAATCCCAACTAGTTCCCGATTAGTCCCCGACTGGATACTTTGTCAAAATTAATAACCCGACTAGCCCCGATTAGTTCCCGACTTGTAATAGGGCCAAATGGGGTTATTTCATACGGGAAGTAGTAAATTTTTCTAGAAACGTTAGGTAATTATTTAAATAATTATTTGTTGTATCGAAGTGTCTCGTCGTCCCGAAATTCGGGACGACTAGCATTTTCTCACCATTTGGCTAGTCGTCCCGAAAATTATGTATTTTTTAAATTTTACTCCTTTTCAGTTAGCCAAAGATCATTAAAACTGTTAGTTGTCCCTAGAAAAATTCAGAAACGAATAAAACTAAAAGTTAGGTTAGGTTTTAGAAAACGTAGTCCTTTAAGCTTCAACTCATCCAAATCAATTTATATATTTGCTCTGTGTCACCGTAGTCTCAAGTTCGTTCGAAACCCCCCTATGATTTCCGCGCGCTTGGATTGGATCTTACTTTTATCATTTGAAGCTTGAAAAAACTATGAAAATTTAACATTTTTCTTTATTTACTTCAGTTATTAATACAAATTCACCAAAGGTCTTAGTTTTTTTTTGTGAAAATGAGGAATATCTTAGTAAAAAGTTTAGAATTTTTTTAAATAGGACCTGCTACTAGAAATAATTTAAGTCACACCCATAAACTTTTTCAATATCTGGTAAAGAGAAAGGCGGCCTTGTGTCTGATCACAGAAACATTTTCAGGTCACATCCCCTACCCCCTTTCCAACACCCCATGAAGGGCGGCAAGGAACGCCTGTGACTGGTAACAGAAATAATGTAAGATCACATCCCTGTCCCCTGTGAATGATCTCAGAAATAATTTAAGATCACACCCCTGCCCCTTTTCCATCGCCCCCCTGGGGAGGCACCCCTGTGACTAGTCACAGAATTAATGTAAGGTCCTTGTCCCTTTTTACAACACTTCATGGGGCGGGGAGGTACCCCTTTGACTGGTCAAAGCAATTACATAAGTTACAGGAACGAAGATTATTTCATGATTAGTACTGTATAAATTGATTAACAGGAATTAGTGCTTTCTATCATATTGAAATAAAAGTTTAATGATGATAAGGCTGAAAAATAGTACGAGGTTCGAGGACTGAAAGTCAATATATTTTATCAACTATAATTGCACTATTAACATTTTTTCAGAACTATTGGCTAAATGGTGAAAATAGGCTAATTGTCCCGAATTTCGATATGACTAATATTTTTGGTAATTTTAGTTTAGTTAAAAGGATAAATTTTATAAAATGCTTCCTTTTCGGGACGACTAGCCAAATGATAAAAATAGGTTAGTCGTCCCGAATTTCGAGATGACTAGCATTTATCTTGATTTCCGGCTAGTCGTTCCGAAATTCGGGAAGAAGAATGGTTAATATTTTTCACAGGATTCTTAAGAATATTTTGTTATTACGTAAGAATCTTGAAAACCATTTAAAACCGTCAAAATCTTATTTAAAGATTTTCAAAAACATGTATTTTGTTAGAAAGTTTGTTGGGATCATTAAAAATTTCTACTTATTTTTATTCTCTTTAGAACTTGTAAATGTCTTTGAACCTAATCGAATTTCTTATAAAATAATAATTGTTCTTTTTTATACTTTCAAGTTTATTTTTATTTTAAACTATTTTAGGTATTTTGTGAAAAATAAGTTTTAAAACAAAAATATAATTGAAAATTTCCCCAGACATGTTAAGGAAATTTTTTCATTATCTTCAAATTCTATAAATTTTTAACCCTTAATCAATCTTGCAAAATAAAAAATAACCCCTTAAAAGCTTTTAATTTTGTTTAAAAGTTTGGAAATCTTCCAAAATCTTCTTAAATACGAGGGTGGATTGATAAGTTTCCGGCCTGACCAAGAGATGGCGCCACTAGGCCTACCTTGAGGTGGCGTTCTATAGTACCATCCTTAGATA
>NC_046657.1:183443036-183444574 GCF_010883055.1 Belonocnema kinseyi
GTATCAGCCTTGGAGGAGATTATGTTGAGAAATCAAAAAAAAAAATTCTTAAAAACGTTGTTTTTCTTGGTCAGGCCGGAAACTTATCAATCCACCCTCGTATTTTCTTAAAATTAATTTTGCAAGATAAAAAACCATTTTTAATTTTCATTGGAATATTAATTAATTTTTCGTATATAATTTTATTTTTAATTATTTTGCATCTTTTCAACTTGTTAATTATTTTTGAAATTCTTTTAAAACTTCTGAATATCGTTCAAAATGATTCGACTTTTTCTTACCATCTTTGATAAAGCCTGCAAAATTTTTTAAAGATTCCGAAAATCTTCCAGATAATTTTTTCTTTACAATTTTGGAAACCTTTTTAAATCTTTTTAAAAATACTTTTAGGTCTAATAACGGGTTTTATACTAAATATTCCATCTTTTTACTCGGAAATAAGAATTTTTAATAAAAATGTAAATTCTCAGTTCAATAAAATAGTTTAATTTTTCACAAACTAGTTGAGTATACGCGGAGAAAAATGGATTTTTGAAAGTAAAATCAAGATGTTCAGGGTGAACATATTATATGTTTAATTATAGGACAACAATCTACATGTTCAAAGTTAGCATCTGTAGATCTTAAAAAGTAAAATGTTACCCTCTAACATCCAAAATGTTCAACTGGAAAATCCGAGATATTACATGTATGGGTGTGTCAAATTACATCTGTAAATATTTGAGGAGTTTACTTATTTATGGTCATTTAAGGAATTGATTGATAACTTATTTGTGAGTTTGAGGCTGGCTCCTCAATGTGCCCTAAGAATTGCACGTACGTGGACGTAAGTTAATATCAACGCGTACATCTGCGTTGTTCTCCATTGCTACTTAACTTGCTACTCTTGCTACTCTTCTTGCTACTTAAGTGAAAGAGTAACAACAACGCTTAACTTAAAAATGTAAAGGTTATGCTTCACGCGATTTACTCTGGTGTCACTGAACTGATTAGTGAATAAGTCCGAAATCACTGATTAATCAGTTCAATGTCTAACTATTATTCGAATCAGTGAATTTTTCACTGGTTCATAATTAGAGAGTAAATAATAAAGTTCAGTTTTAAATTTGAAAATAAATGTGTCCAAAAAACGACTTTTCAAATAAAAATATTTAAATTTTTAACCAAATCAATTTTTGACTACAAAATTGAATTTTGATCTGAGAAGATAAGTTTTGATCAAAACGCAATGAATTTTCTACAAACTAGTTACATCTTCCTCAGAAAAAATTAATTTTAAACTAAGAAAATTAATTTTCAACCAAGATTATTTTTCTACCAAAAAAGACGAATAAATTTTTAGCTGAGATAAATTAATTTTAAAAAAAGAACGAATATTTAACAAAATAGTACAATTTTTCACAAAAAAAGATTAATCTGAATCAAACAGAGGCATTCATACAGTCTGTCAAGTTAAAGCGTGGTTGGCTTTACTCGCAGTCGGTAAGGTGTATCGACATGATTTTGGTGTCAAAATATTAAGAAGAGCTCCCTCTTTC
>NC_046657.1:183444674-183464400 GCF_010883055.1 Belonocnema kinseyi
GAAAGAGGGAGCTCTTCTTAATATTTGGACACCAAAATCATGTCGATACACCTTACCGACTGCGAGTAAAGCCACCCACGCTTTAACTTGACAGACTGTAACCAAAAAATATCAACTTTCTACTGAAAGAAATAAGTTTTAGAACTAAAAAGAAGAATATTACACAAATAAAGTTGAATATTTAACCCATAATTTCAAGTTTTACTAAACTGGATGAGTTTTTAAATTAAACAGGCAAATAAAAAATAAAATAGTTACAGTTTTATACAAAAAAAAATCAGTTTGACTTTTTAAAATCAAAGCACGATTTTTAAAAAGATATAAATCTATCAATGTACTTGAGTTTAGAACCTGAAGAGACCAAAAATTTTCATTTTTATCTAAGATTTTTTGTAATCTACTGATTTTAGTTTAATAAACTCCATGCGCTAAAGTGGAACCAAAAAGGAGAGTAGCTTCATTTTATTTTTGGGAATTCGGAAAATGAAAATTACTATTTCTGTTTACAATCTCCAGATTAAATTTGAGGTACACCAGCCCTCAAGATATGGGCGATTTTCATTTGATCGCGGCCTGCCTGCTCGTCTTTAATAATTCCTTAATTGTTTACTTTCCCACTGCAGTTTAAAATTAATGATATAACTTCTCATTGACTTTAATGATTTGTAAATTTTTAGCAAAAAAAGTATTTTTTAACCAAATCGTTACATTCGAAACCGCTAATAAAAAATTCAAGAAGTAAAACTAAAATAGATCAATTTTTTAATTGACAAAATTCTCATGCAAAAAACATTTTATTAGACCTTTCATTACTAAAACATGAATTGTAATAGAAAATTAAATTTTCTAGAAAAATTCTTGAATTTTTTGCCCGAAAACGTGAATTTCGAATAAAAAAGGATGGCTTTTTAACGAAATTTTTGGATTTTAAAACAAATGAAAAAATATATAACTACAACGCTTAACTGAAAAATTTAAAGGTTATTCTCCACATGATTTACTCTGGTGTTACTGAACTGATTAGTTAATAATTCCCAAATCACTGATTAATAAGTGAAATGTCTAACCACTATTTCAATCAGTGAATTTTTCACAGATTCACATTTAGAGAGTGAGGTTGTTTTTCATTCAAAATCATCGGAACATTTCGCCTTTGAAATTTTGAATATAAATCTATTTGATGTATAATATTCATGTGTTTTATAAATTTATGGTATAAATATTATACCTGAAAAGTTTAAGATGTTAATTTTGTTTGTCTACTTGGTCATAATCAATATTATAAAATAATGATTAATTTTTTACAATCTTAAAAGTTAATCAATATTTTAATAATATTGATTATGACCAAGCAGACAAACAAAATTAACATCTTAAACTATTAATTAATTTCCCTGGTCAAAAAACCTACATCAATAATAAAATTATATATAAAACTTCACGCTATATGTAAACTATACATAATTTTTCCCTCTGGGATTGTTTTATTGAATGTACTAAAATATTATTTTATTATGATTGCTAAATTGACATGGTACAGTGCTGCTAATCCTCAAAAGTGGTTATTTCACTGAATCAATAAGTAACCATTCCCTGATTGTCAGTGACCCATTCCTAGGTATTTGAGTCAGTAAAATTGATCTGATTGAAATTTAGAGAGAATATAATGAGTTATTTGTTTATTACGGCAGAAGCAACTATAGTACACAGTATTCAAAATCACACCGTTTTGTAAGGTTTTCTCCGTGAAATTACTGTTCTTATTTACATAAAACTGAGTATTATTTTTCGAACACTGTTTCCAAATTATATATCATGTTGAAAAAAAATTTGCATTCAATTCATTCACTAAAGAAATGAAAAGCAACCTTAAAGATCATCAAATAAAATAGGTATTCTAAAAATCTCTATACAAACAGGTTTCTTTAACTTCAGACTAATCTTGAAGTTTAAAAGCATATTAATAACTTTTATTTGTAACCCCCCACCCCTCACATCTCTGCAGGACTCCAAATATGACCCAAAAAAAATAATAAATAAACCACATTTTTACCTATAATTGTTCATTTTTAGCAATTTCTGTCGTCCTTTTTCATACGAATAATTAATAATGGACAATTTTGATATTATTCTTGGCTTTATAAATAATTTTTAAATGGTTTTTTTGTGTAAGTTATTCAAACAAGGATTTGGTTCCAAAAATATTAATAAAATAATGTATTTTCTGATTCAAAGGTAATAGTTGGTCATAGTCTGAAGTAGTACATTCTTTAAGAACATTACGTTTTAATTTAAAAAATTAACTTTTTTATTAACAAAATTTCTCCCAATTAATTAGCAGATGTCTCATTTTTCCTCATATTGGTATAATATGCTACTTTTTGTTGAATAATTATAAAATTTTACGTTTCTTCTAATTTTCCAGAAATATCTATTTGTTTACACAATTTGTATTTACTCAATCAGTTTCTTTTGCGATAAATTTAAATAAGAGAAATAAAATGTAATACATACTATTACTTTTTTACATGTATAGCGTATAGAAAATATATATCGACCATTTTTTAATTGTTTATACAAATATAATTTTTTTAAAGAATGATATTTAAAAAAATATGTTCAAAATCGTATTTTTTTAATTAAACATAATATTCAATGATTTCTAGTATAGTACTCTCTAAATTTCACTGATTCAAATAGCTAGAAATGGGTCACTGACAATCAATGAAGGTTTACTTTTTGATTCAGTGAAATAACCACGTTAGGGGGTTGGCAGCACAGTACATAATTAATGGCGCAGTATTGAATAAATCACACAAGTCACAATAAAACTTAAATTATAAAAGTGTGTTATTGCATTCTTCATATTTTTGCAATTTTTAAAATGATTATATTAGAAAAAATTACTAATGCAAATTATGATTCAAGTTTCAACCTTTTCTTTGAACAAAGTGCTATAGTATAGGTCATTTATAATCATTAAAATAAGTGAAGCATTACTTTAGTGAACTTTGTACGATTAGTATAATTTGTTTCTAATCATTTGAATAATAAAAAGCATAAGACAGGCCACTTTTGATATTTTGGTAATGAATAATGCTGCAGAAAGGTGTTAAATGAAAATAAGGCTTTAACTGCCAGATAACGAGAAATGAGGATCAAAAACAGTACTCATTGAAATTATTAAAAAATTACAGAAAACAGTTTGCAGATATCAGAAAGAAAACATTTTCCTTGGTCAAAAAATGAGGTTTCTATAAAAGTTTGGTACGTTGCGATGCAACCCTGGAGCATGAGTTCAATTTTTCGAAAATCCAAAATTTTCGAATATTCATCAAATGAGATTTTAAAGTGTCCGTTGGCAGGTGTTAATATGGGAATTAAAAAAAAAAATGACGGATTTATTTCCTTCGGAAACGGAAAATTTAAGGTGGGAGGCTTGCCCTGCAGAGTGAAAAGCAATTTTGCAATGCATTTTTGGACCACCCTTATTTATGTATGTATTCAAATTTTTGTCGGAAATTGAAATTTCTGTCGAAAATGGGATTTCCCGGTTGAAAATATAATTGTTTCTTAAATAGTACATTTTATTATTTTACATTCATATCTTCACACTTTGTGGTCAAAAGTGCAAGTATTTTGTAAAAAATTCATCTGTTTGTTGAAAATTAAACTGTTTTTATACAAAATTCAAGTGTATGGTTCAAAACAAAACTATTTTTTTGAACAATGAATTATTAGGTAGCAAATCAACCTTTTAATCATAAATTAATCTGTGTTGTAGAAAATTAGTCGTCTACGATGTGAAAGCTATATAGTTTTAAAAAATGTATCTTTTCGGCTGTGGATTCAATTATTTGGTAAAAAAATTTAAAAAGTTTTACTTAATATTTGAAAAGTCAACTGTAATACTGCTTACTTTTTTCAGAGAAATGCATCAGTACATAATAAAAAAAGACACTTCATCCAGATGCATCGAACGGAGTACAAAATTCTAGAACCTGGTCTGCTAAAAATAAATACAGATAAACGGAAGAGAGCACCGGAAGTTCTAACTGGCTCTATAAAAGTGTCGATGTCTAAGGTGAAGATGAACATCATAAAGCTGGTCGCCACTGACGGTCGACCTCTATCGGCCGTCAATGATGAATCATTTAAATTCTTCACTAAAAAGATTATGGAGGCAGTCCCTAGTAGCGAAAGATTCGCAATTGACACCAACAGTGTTTGGCTGATGGTGCTGGATTATGCCGACGACATTCGAGCGCGTATTACAGAAGAACTGAAGGTCTGTACAGAAAAAATGTATGAAAAACTGTAATGATTTATAAAAGCTTTATGTTCCTGTGCGCAGATCCCCGTGCAGAAATTCCCCCTATTTTGCTCCATTTGAGAAGTGGCGTTGACAAAGCCCACATTAGTTTTTATAAGTTCAAAAAAATTAATTTGAATAACGATGGGGTACAAATGAAGCATTAAAATATAATTTTCTGTCATTAAGTTTATACACACTGTCTTTGTGCTGAATTTAACATGATAAAAGTAATAATGATATAAAATAATACTAAAAAAAGTAAATTCTTCTTAATGAAAGTAGATTTTCTTCATCATTATTATAATTTAAAAAAATGCAAAAACGTTACGCACCATGTATAAGGGTTGCCAGATTACCCCATGAGGCCCACAACAGAAGTGGGGAAAACTGGTTAGTACCTTACGTGGCCTACATTTAGATTTCTGCACGGGCCCATAACGGGTATAAGGAAGTTTGTAATGTGGACACCCAAATCTTCTCATTCCTGTTTTGGCTTTTACAAAACTTAGAATCCCTTACTTTACAAATTGTATGGAATTATCAATATAATTAATTTGTTTTGTTCACTTTTTCCTACCATATATGCGTTTGTAAAAACATTACATTTATTCCTATTCAAGGAAATACAACTTTTGAGCCTGAAAGTTGATATAGGGAGTCGGCATGGTAGATCTTTCCTGGGGGTTAGCGTTCAGTATGTGAAGCATGAACAAATAAAAATTAGAACCTTGTCGGTGAAGGAGCTCTGTGACAGCACTACCAGTGATTACTTATTAGAAATAATCAAGGCTATATTAGACTCTTTTGAAATAAAAATAGAAAATTTATACTCATTCACCACTGACAATGGTTCGAATATGCTGCGGTTGCGAAGGTTGATTGCTGAGTCGCAACAAAATTTCGCAATTTTGGTTGACGAGAAAGTGGTAGATGTGAATATCAGTGACCTTGACAACCTACGATTAAATTGCAGCAACGACGAGGGCAATGACGTAACCTTCGAGTAGACTGAAGAGGATAACACTTTAACAGAAGAGACCGATGACAGTCTGTTTAAAGTGTCAGTACCCTTGGAAAATGATTCCGAAGTTTTGGAGATTATCGAGGTCATTGAAATGTTTGAAGAACGCATGGGCTACAATAGTAATGCGAGCAGCATCGAGACATACAAAATTGACGAAGAAAATTGCGAAACAATAGAAATTCGTTGCGGTTCTCATACGCTGCAGCTAGCTATTGATGATGCACTTCGCGAAATGGAAGCAACAACTTTTAATATTTCGAGCATGAAAAGTAGCATTGTCAAAAAATCGCATGCAGCAGCAGTCGAGTTCGTAAAGGTGTACGTGCTAAGACTTATTCGTGATGTGTGGCCTAACGCCAAGCTTACGAAAACAGTTTTAGATGTACCAACTCGCTGGTTCTCGGTCTAGGACATGATGGTCTCGCTTTTAAAAAATAAGCGATATGCATTCTGTCTTAGAAAATGCAGGCTGAACGACGAGGAATGGGCAGCAATTGAATTCATTGTGAATGCCCTAAAGCCAGCGAGAATAGCAGCTAAATTGTTTCAAGGAGAACAATTGCTGCTTTCAGAGTTTTTCTATCACTGGGAGTGGTGTAAAAGTGAAACAAGAAATATAATTTCTGATCTCACTGAGAGTGTCGTTAAAGCTTTGGAAGCTCGGGAACGCGTCCTGTTCGAAAATGATTCGATGGTAGCAGCCATTTACTTAGACCCACGAGTAAATGGATCATTAAGTAAAGAACAGGAAAAGCAAGCAAGTAGAAATGTCTTTTATAACTGAAAATTCAAGTATTCACGTTAAAGGGTCATTATTGAAGGCAAAAGTTAGTTTCTTCATTGGAAATTTCACATATATGGTGTAGAAATTCACTTTTTGGTTAAAAATTTAACTACATTCTTGAAAACACGTTTTATCGTTTGATAATTGTCTCCAATGAAAAGTTAACGGCAGGTTTCTAGTTTCTAACAACATATTGAACTTTTTAAATTTTCGAAAAAGTATTAGTTACGAATTTAACTTTATTTTTGGTAATTCCTATCTTTTATGACAAATTTTTCTTTTTGGTGTAAAATGAAGTGTCTTGGTTGAAAATTAATATCCTTGTTTGAAAGTTTAGATAAATTGATGTAAGTTCATTTTATTTTTTACAAATTTAACTAATAATTTTTAAAAACTGTTTCATTTCTGGTAGGAAACTCATCTTCTTGATTGAAAATTTACCTCTTTGTCTAAAAATTCATGTATTTGGTGAAAAATGAGTATTCTTAAGTTGTTATGTATAAAATTCAAGTACTTCATTAAATGTTTTACTTGGTTAAAATTGCAGTTGATTGGTTGAGGGGCTTAAATATTTTTTTAAAAACTCTTTTTTTAGGTTAAATATTACTTTTTTATGTCTCAATGTAACCATTCCATTTTTTATTGAAAATTAAACTATTTAAGTTTTTATTAAGAATTTATCCTACATATTTGATTTGTAAATGCAACTGCAGGAAGGAAAGTATACCTAAATTCTTAAACATTTATATAATTAATAGAAAATTTCACTATTTTGTTAAAAATTAGTCTTTTGGATTGACAATTTATTAGTTGTGGTACAAAATTCATCTTTCTTGTTTGAAAATTGAAGATTCTTCCAACAATATCGTCTGTTTGTCAACACTTTTCTTGTTTACTTCAACTAGTTTTCCAAACATTTGCACTCTGAAATTTTGAAAAATCAGTAGAATGCAATCTATTTACGACAATTCAGCTGTAAGTTGTTCATTTAAAAAATTTGTAATTTATATTTGCTGCTTTTAAATAAACAGTGCAATATTGCCATAACTGGTTTAACCAGACCTTGGTAGAGTTAGGGGGGAGGAGGGACGTCAACCCATTGACGAACTTCACTCTCCGCTAGGTTCAAATGAGAAGAGCAAATCTGCCGAAGGAGGGTCGAAAACCCGACCCGATCCCGAGCCGATATATCGACTTCGCGATCCAAAGTCGAGTCGAGTTCATTCTATGTTTCAGAAGTATAAATTTACTGCTATTTAGATATATTTAGTTTTTTCAGCAGTCACAAACACTTTTGTAAACAATTTCCCCCGCGCAGCCACAGTGTTACAAAAACCAAAGGTATCTCATATTGTGAGAACCACACCGTGCAACTATGCACTTACTATGTCTGACCTGTACAATGAAAAACTTCAACACTATCGATATTTTCCTACTTAGCTATTCAATCCCCATCACTACAGACAAACTTTACTGCTAAATACATATTTAATGAATGATAAATAGGGTTTAAAGAATTCCCTTCATATAACTCGATCACCATCGATTTCACAAAAAGTTCGCCTATAATCTTTAGAAGCCCAATGAAAAATGGAATATACCACGAAATTACTCTTTCTTCAAGGGCTACAAGTTAGTGATAGAACCAACAGAGTGGGTCTCTTAGTTTAGCTGATACCCCGCTTTCTCATATTACGAGAATATCTCATATTCGAGTACTCTCCTCTATTTAATAATTATAATTATATTCACAGATTGTCATTACATTTTTCTTACAATATTACGCTTAATTTATCTGCAACATGATATTGTGGAGAAAATCATTTTTTTCCAAGGAACAGTACCACCTTTCCAATGGTTTGGTCATTTTTTTTCTAAAAACTAATAATTGAGAGTTTCTTAAACATTTTTTTAGAGGAATATTACAATTAACGTGTCTACCACTTGATTTCGGAGGACACGGCATTTCTTTTTCTTAGAAAATATTAACTTTTTTAATTTTTTAAAATTACTTAGTGATTAATAAGAACAGCCAAATGTATGAAAAATAATTGACTACTCATCTCGAATTTTGAGATGGCGAGACAATTGGGTATGAAGCCAGTACTGTCATTGTCAATATAAACTCATTTCCTGATGAATATTAGATTGAATCAGGAACTGAATATTTTTATTTTTCAGTATAATTGGATAAATTCTGATGCTGAAGGACTTTTTAAAATCTTTTTTTAATGAAGAGATAAAAAGATATTTTTATTGAAATCATCAAGTTTGACAAGGTATTCATTTAAGTAATAAATAACACAGGATCAAATTCGAATAAGGAATTTCAAGTTCTTTCAAAACGTATAACGTAGAAAAAAATGTAAAAAACAGAACCAACACAGTAACAAAAAGGGATCAATTTGATGGCGGAACATTTTGCTCTAATGATTATTTGACTCTCAACATCATAATGATCTGTACATTCGGATCAATTTGATCTTATTTTTTGGTTCATTAGAGTAAACAAAATAGCCGTTAATTCCTGGTACTGGTATCATAAATAAATGACCTAAAAATAGTTTCTAACCGCATCCAAGACAAAACTACACTCTAAGAACGCCAGTTATCTTGGTTTGAGTTCATACATGATCTCGAATCAGATCATTATGATCTAAAAAGTCGATCATTCACTCCGGCCGATCAAAATTCTCTTGAATTCGATATCATTTTTGTTGCATATCAATATGATATTGATTTCGGTATCATTTTGAACAGTTTTGTTTTCTGTGAATGTATATTGAACTCTTTAAAAATCGTTTTAAAATATATAACGACACAGAAAGTTAAAAAAAAAGTAATTATTCATTTAATTGTCTTGAGTTTAAAAATATTTTGAACCGTGAACTATTGGACAAGTGCTACTGGTTTATTTTATATAGAACACATTCTAACGCGATCCGTTATAGCTGAATCGGTTAGTAAATACTCAGTGCGTGCGTGCGATCTCAGGTTCGTTTCTTAGTACTTGTGGATTTCTTAGTGCACTATGCTTTAGACTCATAATTAACAAATTCTATTAACAATATGTATACACAAATAACTGCGAATATCCTTGACATTTATATCACTGATATTATTTTATTTTTTTCTGATAAATAACAAAACTTGTTTATATTCATCCATATTGGTGTGAGATTATAGAGAGAATGATTTGATGCCACAAGTCCTACAGTAGTAGTTTCAGATTTTAAAGAGGGTCTAATTTATCTTAAATATAGACCCTACTTTGACGCTAAACGTGGAAAAACGGCCGATTTCGGCTTATTTAGAACCTACTTTACAGATTCCAGCCCCTACGGAAATAGGAGATACGGCTTCAAAGTAGGGCCTAAATTTCGACTCGGGTGAAGAGAAGAGAAAAATTACTGTTCTTATATTTTGTTCTATTCGTGAAAACCAACTCCATTTTGTCCACGAAAAAAAACTTTTCTTCATTATTCTCAACACTTTTATATTAAACATAATAAATTTGTATGTAACTCTGGCTGGGATTTCTTATTAAGACATTCCAAAATAAAGTGCAAATTGTATTTAGCGTGATTGCTTTAATGTTCGTTTCTTATTTTGCATTGAATTATATTCTTAGCTAAGCTAAAACATGTAACATTGCAATGAATTGATATCATTACAATCTATAATATGCATGGAAATTAAAACATATTGATTCTTATTGCCAGTTTATACATAGATTCTTTATTTTTAATCTTTTTTTTACGATTAAAGAAAAGTAACGCTTCATGCCAAAAAAGTAAAAATATTAGTAAACAATTTGTAAATCCTTGTTCGTTAAATAAATGTTGTCTCATTTATTCTCGTAGCTTGTATCGTTTGCACACCATTTAATATTTGGATTCTCAATTTTGTTTTTCATAAAGAAAACAAAAACTACTCATCCTATAAAAAAGTGATTTATGAGAAATTTGTAGATCTCTTTTAGTTGCAAACTTTTTGTCGATCTATCTCTTTTCATTGAATCCATCATTCGTAGGATAAAAGAAGCGGATTTTGTTTGTTTGTATGTTTTCAAATATCGACAATCAAACTGGTCATTGTTGACATTTCAGGTGTGGATGTAGTAATGGTGCCCGGTAATAAGCGTAGCATAGAGAAAAATTAATATTTTCAGATTTCAGCGCAAAAGTGAAGATTATTCTATTATTTTGAATGCGCGATTTTTCCATCGGTCTAAAATGCCACAATAAGAATAAGATACCTCCTAAACTTATTCACTTCTATTTACATAGCGACCGCCACACATTTTTCTATTCTCCCAAAGAGGATGTATTTTCAATATATTTAATTCCTTCTAATTGTACCGGTAAAGCACCTCACAGAGATATGTGTTATTCCTCAGAAGTGTTCATATTTTGATGTTATTTAATTGCTTCTAATAAGCTCACAAAATATGTGTTATAAGTTGTTTTAATTCCTTCATGCGGAATGTGCACTCTGAAATTTTAATTCTCACCAATTCAACTCTGCCTCTCTAGAGTTAAAATTATTTAAATTCACACTTTTACATACATTTCTTTGTTGAATTTTTTAAAACGTTTAAATGAATTATTAAAATATAAATAAATATAAATTTAAATATTTTTTGAATTTATAAGTTATAAAAAGATTTAATAATGAAAAATAGGTTAAATAAATGTTTTCGTTAAATTTTACTAAGTCGATTGGGAGGAATATGATTTGCACTTTTTCTGTTACCGTTGGGGGATTCTTAGACGGAGGAAAAATCGCGTATTCATAGGAATACAAATTTTTAATTTTTCTGAATTCAACGCTTGTTGCCGGGTGGTTTTTAGGGGTCTTGCTAAACAATCCCAATAACTCCATAATTCGTGGGGTTAGAAGAGAGGATTCGGGACGTTTTTATTTTGTTAAATATCGACAATCAAAAATTAAAAAGGTAAGTTTGAATAAAGGGTGATGATGTGTAAGGGCAGGTAACTGTTTGAAGACAGTTGTATTCGACAATCCTTGTCGGTAAAATTCAAAGGAAGAAAAAGAGAATCAAGGGGATGTAGTTGGCTGCCTTCAAATTTTTCTTTCCTATTTTTCATTTATGTCTGAAATTTTGTTGTTGTTTTTTTGTTTTTTTCAGATTACAATAGGATTTTTTTGTTTATGTTTGTTCATTGCTGTCCAAATTTGGTCCTTGGATTCTTTTTTTTTAATTTTTTTAACAGGAGTTTGCATCAATTTGATTATTGGACGTTAATTAGGATTTTTAATTTGGATTTTAATCTAATTTAAATTTATTAAATTTTGATTCACGGTTGTGTTTGTAATTCATATTTTTGGTTTAAAATTAAACTAGTTTGGTAGAAAGTTCAAGTTCTTGTTCAGAAGTGAAGGATATATTATTTAAAAATGAAAGGATTTATTAGAAAATTATTCAATTTTCTTTAATGATGGATGTTCTTCATATTTCATGTCAGTACAAAGATCGTGACACCAAAAGTAAAGTCACTCTACTCGAGGACTGCGGAGAGAAGAGGTTGATCTGCCTTCCGAGACGCTTTGGCTCGAGAAGAAAAAAGGGCGGGCGACGCTTCGCTCCTAGTCCCTGCAAAATAGTAATTAAAAAAAACTTTTTTCACTATTCTAATTGTTTGGGACCAGAGACACATTCTTGCATGCCTTCTATTTATCGTGTCAAATTTTTAGCACCATATCTTATTCCACGTGGACGTAAGTTGGGAAAGAAAACGTTCACTGGTATTTTCTTCAAAAAAGAATTTTTCTCAAAATTTCCAGCGGAACAAAGCAGATACATGGACTTTATTACTTCCTTTTTCATTTCCCAAACTTTCAGAGCGATACCTCATTTCGTTTAGACGTAAGGTGGGGAATACAGCGGGAATAATTTTTTAATTATTATTACAATCGTTATATTTTTTTATTATTATATCGTTCTGTTTACGATACTTAATTAGACAATCTTTTACTTTCAAAATGTTTCATTTCAGACTTTAATTTTTAAGCGTAGCATTTGAAATGGCAAATTTAGTATAAAAAAAATTTTTCAGTTAATAAACTGTGAATATAAATTAATAACTGATTTTTAAAATTAAACTGTGTTAAGATTGGAAAAAGAAATTATTTTATAAATTATTTTCAATTTAAAAATATCTTCATTATAATATATCCATAATTAAAGGCTCTTATTAAATCTGAAGTAGTTAGGCCTAAAAAATTCCATGTTTAAACCATTAAATTTGATATTTTTTACTTCAGAAAACAAATACTTAATATTTAGAAATATCTGACTTTTTATTAAAAATAAGTAATTATAAATTAAATAAAAAAATTTAATTTCGACGTTAAAATCTAATTAAGCTAAAAAAAATTAATTTGTAATTCAAAGTGTTTAATTTTGATACATAAATTTCACACCTAGTATTCTTAGAAAAAATTAGGGTAAGTTAAAAAGATACGAAACGGTTCTGAATGCGTTCGAGTCTGATCTTATGAACGGCATATTGCGGAGACCAGATGACTGAGCCATATTCTATAAGTGGTCGTACCAGTGAGAAGTAGAGAACCTTTAACGCAAGAGGATTTTTGAGTTGAAAAGTATTTCTAGTGACGAAACCCAGAAATCGAAGGGACTTTTTTGCATCGGCAGAAACCTGATCATCTCAAACTCAATCGATGTTCTTCTCGGCCATTTTTTGATGTAGGGTTAACGGTTTACAACACTTATTATGCTTGTATTGCAATTCGTTCATTGTAATATCATATTTGAAATTTCACAATTTTCACACAAATTAAATCATTGTTCCAAACAAAAATTGTCTTGCAGATTTCAGGTTATGGTGCATCAAACGAACATCTGGAAGATTATATGCAAAAAAGGCAGAGAAAGGCTGCAGGGCGTCCGAATGAAACACTGCTCGCAGGTTATAAATCGAAAACCGTAAACACCAACACTTCCTCAAATCATGTAGGAAAATCATCAACGTCAGATATTAATTGTTGCCGGTGGGCGTATCTCGTTAAACATCCAGATGGTCCAGATCTACTGACTTATCCACTTCAAGCTTACGGAGGGTTGTCCTACACCGAAGGTTTAATATTGAATCGAAACAGAAAATCAAAAATATTACAACAAAAGAGTATTATATTAACGTACCTGCCATAATTGTTCTAATTCAAATAACTGCTATTTGTTACTCTATGTCGCAGCAAAGTCGAAAAATTAAGCCAAATTTATAATTATCATCCAAAGTAAAGAAGAGGTATGTGCAAATTGATTAATAAGTTATATTAAGAACAATCTAAACATTTTTAGATAATAAAATAAAACACTTATTACTTATTGTCTAACCTTATTACATGAACTACTAATTTTATACGCGGTACATCATATCAGAATCAGTTAAATGTTTGGCTCGGACGATGTAGGCTCGCTTTTAGAAGACTTTCTATTGATTGTTACAAAAAACGCGATCGAATTTAGTGTTTGAACTTTTCTAAATTGATAGCATGGTCCCATGTATTACATTCCTCTCGAAAATTTACATAAACTATACCCTTTGCATTTTGCAATAGCTTTAGATCCTATCAAAGCACATCGACCAAACTCAAGTTCTGATGGACCAGTGCAAGTGGGTTTCTTGCGATCAACATTGTTTCGTTTACTGAAAGCAGCACCAGCAATAGCTGTATAAATTCTTAGTAGCATTGGCGCCTTGTGTCATTATACTGTAAAAATTTTTTGGAGAATTTTCCCCAATATTTGTGCAATAACCTAAAACTTTGTGACAATTCATACTTATTATGCTCAAAATTTAAAGGATTTATGTAGGCGAAATGCCCCAAATTTGTGGTATATTATTTTTTAAAAACTTCAGCTCGACTGCAGCAGTGGAAGAGACCAGAACTGAAGGAATTGCCATGTTGATCGTGGTAGCCACTACTCGATGTAATTATGCTTTCCTACTTGTCGACTTCTGCCTTAAACGCTCAACAAGTCATTTATGTTGCTAGAGAGGGGACATGTCGCGCTCTGGCTGATTTTCTTCAAAGCTACCAGCTCAGAGCAGCAAAATTACAATGAAGGCGGTATTGAATATAATTGAACGGTATTGAAATCTGATAGATACTGTGAGGATGACAACTGTCCCGAAAGGGGATGTGTAGAATTATTCGTTCTCAAATTTGTTGAGCTAACGAAGCCAGCAAAGGCTTGCCACCTTGCAGGAGGGCGCGAGGGTGTGTCAGGGAGATTTCTCGGTGTTTACATTTATCTTTCAAAGTTATGAATGGAATGCGACCTCGCCGAGTCAAATGAACTTTAAATTTGGTCTCAGTGACCTTGAAGACATGCAACCGCTTTGCTTTCTGAGTGTTAACATGAATGTTTCAACTTTCATGATTTTTTGAGTTTAGGAATGAAATGCGATCTGACCTAGTCAAACTAACCCCGGATTCGGATTCAGCGACCCTAAAACCGTATAAAAATGTTTATAACGTCTGGTGGATAAGACCTTTTTTTTCGTGTGCCTGTGTTATTTTTTTAAAGTTTATTTTTTATACGAAATTATCTACTTAATAATTGTTGAATAAAGCTTTAATATGACTATAACACTAATAAATGTTTTCTTTAAAAAAACTCTTTAAAATACTCGAAATATTGTGCTTGGTTATTGAACATTTTAGGGCAAAATTTCTTCCTGAACATACGTTAATACTTCAAGAATTTTTAGAAAATTTGCCTAATGTACGTGGAAAATCAAACACTACTTTTGGAACGATTTCCTAAATTTAGTGGGCATCACTCAACTCCCCAAATTGTAGGGAATATTTTTAAAGTTTCGTATAAATTACCCTGAGTTTAGAGAAATTCCCCTAAACATGGTAGTTATTATCTTATTTCCTAAATTTTAGGGAATTTTCCCCAGTTTCATAGTAAGTTTTAAGGATTTTTAGGACAATTTCCCCAAATCTTGGGAAAAATGATTTTCCCCAACGAAAATTTGGATTTTTCCCCATTAAAAATTGAGGAAAATGCCCGAAATTATTTATATTGTAAAAGAAATAATTTATTTGCAGAAATCTCAATAAAAAAGTGATTGTAACAGACAGGCCTACAAAATTGAACTATTATAATAATGTATTCTATGGTGTCCATATTATATATTACCCATATATTTTACAGATGTACATTGCATATTTATTTATTCAAAATTGAAAAAAGTAAAGAATATAACACGAACATGCTGCAATCGGAAGATAAAAAATGACATACAGTTCACTTTCTCAATAGTACTGCAATCGTACTGGTGGAAGAATAACTTTTCTTGCAGTGAGGTTTCCCCACCACTATCACAAACTCCAGCGCGTACAAATTTCGATTGATCTTTTTGAATAGTGCTGCGCTGGCAATAATGCCTCAGGCAGGAGTAAATGTACATTTGCACGTTAACCTTCGCGGGCCATTATTGAGAATGTCCGACCCGAACTTCTGGCGGGCACGGAAATACGCAGAATTGGGAGAGTGGAGCCTTAGTTTGAGTACAGATTAACGGTAACATTGATAACGGCATTATTGAGAATTGAACTGTATTTTGTCAATGCTCAATACTTGTGCGAAAGCATGGTGTAAACTCACTTAAGATTTTTCTGGATTAAATAAACAGACTATAATGAATATAATGATCTTTGGTATGAAATGATAGCGAAGCAGAAGTTTTAAGTATTAAAATAAAAGCAATAAATTAGGGAAATAATCGATATTGAATCAGTGTCAATTTTATATAGAAGTGTTTTGAAATAATAATAATGCATTTCTTTAAATGAAATAGGTATTGTCTAACAAATATTTCCATAAAGTCAATGACGATGAAAATAATACCTTGTATATCGATGGCGCAAAGAAGTCTATTTTGACGAGTTTCTTGCCGTGTGAGCGAAGTGAAGATGGTTGTCATAGGAGCGAATCGAAGATGGCTGTCATGCGAGATAAAATAGCCTTACGCGCTTAATGTACACTGTACTTTTGGCATAACCTCCTCTAAAACAAGAGCACGAATCAGATAAACAATATTTCGTGCTTTCGTAAATTTAAAATTGTAAGTAAAAGAAAGAAATAACGTACTTAGAGGAAGAAAGACTATCAGCTACAGGAGTACACATTTTTCAATGATAAATATAATTTCGAAGTGACTTCAAGTGTATCCCTATTTGCTCAAGCAGTATACTGCTACTGACAGAAGATGCGCCTAAAATCGCCTATAGCCTATGTCAGTTGCAGATATTGTACTTCTTTACTTTTCATTGGCGCTGAAATGAAATTATTGCAATTAATCCGTAATATTCTTACAAAGAATTGTACGTAAAATGCGAATTGCGATAAATGTACTTTCGTTTACTCGGTCCCCAAGGGCTACAAAGAATTTTTCTTTTATCTAGAGTAGTAGTATCTCTCTCGACAGATCACCAACAGTACACCACCATATTTATGTCCCAATAACCTTGATATATTCTTTTGACATCCTTTAAGACTGGTTGAAATCTCTCACCCTGTTTATCTAATAATCCACGAACATTTTCTGGAAAGTGTTGAATATGAAACCGTAATAGCACGGAACATTCTGGAAACGTTCCAGTGTCAAAAATGACAATAAACGAAGGTTCTCCTCAGGTCCTACTGGAACGTTCCTGGAACACTCCTAAGCGGCGGACATTTTACGCGGTCCGGGAACGTTTCCTTGAAATGTTCCCAGTGTTCCGGAAGAACCCTGCAGGAGATTTCCTAAAACGTTCCGTACTATTAGGGTCCCTTCGGTATGTTTAAATTATGTTTGCTAACAAGTATCGACAGAAAAATTTCTTGCTCGTACCAGCAGAAAAGTGATTTCCCCGAATCGAAGCTTCCCCTCATGTACCAGTGGAACGTCCCGTGAAATGTTTCCAAGCGGCGGAAATTTTACACGCTCAGGGGCCATTCCTCCCAGTTATCTCCCAGTTTGTCCCAAACATATCCCAGAGATAACCCGTCGGATATCCCTGGAATATCCTTAAGACAACCTAGGCTATATATAAATAAGATCAAATGGTGCATCCCGGTGTATACAGCGGTATATCCACCACGTTAAGGCAACATGGCGCAATGAATAGAATCAACATTTTCCGTCGTGCTCATTCAAAATACTATTTTTTTCAATTGACAGGATATCGTTTCGATTCAAAGCGATTTCTATTCAAATAAATCGCCGTGTTGTATTCACAGGGTTTCTTTCTCCATGTAGATGTCATTTTTTAGTTATGAGTACAGCATTTTATCGGACAATTTCTACAAAGTTATACAAGAACATGTAAAACACATGATTAAAAACTTTTAAAATTCTCATCAAGAGAAGGTATTAGATTTGTGTAAAATTTGACCCCTCCTGTTTTTGTCAAATGTCCACGTTTTGAGACCCCCTGAATCCGAAAAACAGGTTTTTACGAATTTGTCTATCTCCCTGTGTGTTTGTAGATTTTTACTTTGTTAGCATGATAAAATTCGAAAAAATTGACAGGTTGGATTGGCCTTTGTTTTACTCTTTTAGAATCCTGCAATAAAGGTCAAGTTCGTTAGCCAGCCATTTTGGTTGGAAATTCAAAAAGTGAGCGTGTTTTGAAAATTTTTGAGACCACTTTTTTCAAAATTCAAAAATTCTTTGTACGGATATTCATATTATTCGATCAGACGAACAATTTATTCTCATGACTTTTTTTTTATAAAACCAAAATTTACCAGAGTTACAGCATTTACAAAATTTCAAAAGACACGCGAAATTCAACATTTTAAGCAAAATAATGCACGATAAGAGAAAAACTCAAGAGAAGAAAAATATTTCTTTTCCACTGCCCTACAAGATTGTTTAAACACCTTTTTGATTTTTCTTAAAAAATTGAAAATTCAAATTTTGACAAATTATCATTTGCTGAAAAGGAACACAAAAAGTGGTCATTGCTGAAAAGGAACAAAAAACGATAAATAAGCTCTGAATGATGCCACAATTGGGATTCTTAAGGATCTCAATTGTTATTAAGTCTATTTCAAAAGAACCTATTTTTCGCTTTGCCCACTGGGATATTATGTTTAACCCTCTGCCTTGTCATTCGACATTTATCATCAAAAATAGTCAAATAACCTGTGCAGAAATTCCAATGTGGATCTGATCGGGGCCAGATCGGGCAGAATTTGGCCCAAATGAGGCTATCCAGATGGGGCCAGGCTCGAAATGAAACTCGATGCCCGATCGGGGCCCAAGCGCTGCGCCCAGATATAACCATGTCTGGCCCCAATCGGGCCCATATATATTTTTTTACTTATTCTTAATTAAAAGGGATTCTCAAATAAAATAATATTAAAATCGAATATATCACCTCCTTAACTGAAATTTGAGAATATAAATATCAGGTTATCTCACAGATCGCGATATGAAAAAATTGGAGTATGCCAGACACTTTTTCTCGAGCAAACGGAAAAAGTCAAACGACGCAATATAACAGCCAGCATTTGTGTATGATAAACCATTTAAGTATTTTGCTATATATTTTTTAAAATTTAATTTCTAAATTGAAGTTGCTTTCAATTTCTATATTGAACCTAATTGTGGAAAGTATCAAATCACCTAAAAAATACATGAAAATATATATGTTTATGACGTCATTGTTGATCTAATTCGTTTTCACATTCAACAAATGTAATATTACTTTTGCTACTTTTCTTTTAAATAAATAACCTCATTTCGAGGTTAGGTTTCATCTTAACATTCTTAATAAATTTACTTATTATAGTCTTCAGCACGTAATTCAGGAATATTTTGAAGTATACTATACCTACGCACTCGTCTTGTGCTCACTTTTGGCATTTTTTCTCAATTATTTTGTCACTTTTTCAAATAATAATTGAAATATTTTTGACGCTTGACACTTTACATTGAAACTTGGGAGATTTGGAGTCAACCCACTTTAGTCCCCGAGATTAATGGAGCGCCATCGACTGGAAAGCTTGTCTGTTAAGCCGGGGTCTACAGGGGGCCAAATTTAACAACCACAAAATTGTGTGCCCGATCTGGCCCAAATCGGAAAAAAAGGCAAACATTTGGCAATTTCTGTACGGGAAGGCACGCAGAAAGGTAACAACCAAGAGCAGTGATCATTTACGTGACGTGATGTGTTTAGTGCAACAGAGCTGTATCACATAGCCGTTTTTAGGGGTGCAAGTGCTAAACTTTTTAAATAATAAGTTGAAGAATATTAAAGAAAATGTTAATTAAATAAAAAGTCAGACGTTTATGATCGAAAAACCATTTTGTGGAATATAACCTCAAATAGAAACTTCAAATGAAACAAAATATATTTGAGAGGGAAAATAGATGAAAACTTACTTAATTTACAGTTAACTTAAGGTGAACGATGTGTACTAAAACAATTTTTTCAAGACTTCGTGCAATTTTTGTTCCTGAGAGGGGTCATTCGTTATACCCCGTGGACAATTTTTCACCACTTTTTGACCTCCTCCCCTCGTGGACAGCCATGGAATTTTGATAGA
>NC_046657.1:183464500-183468173 GCF_010883055.1 Belonocnema kinseyi
CGCCCCCCCCCGTAAACTGTCCACGTGGTATATGGATGGCCCCAAAGGATATTTTGAATTTTGTAATGTAATAGTAATAGTTATGTTTTCTTGACAGGTCAGAAAGACAATTATACACCAAATTTAGAACTTGCTACCTTTTGATTCACTATCGTTTTAAATTCTTGAGGCTATAATTTTGTATCAAAGTCCTTAAATTTTGGATTGATTATAAGTAATGAAACCCTATTTGCATAAAAGTACTTCGCATTCTTCACAGATGAAAATTGTTCTTTGTATTAATCCTTTCATTTTCCAGACTTGGCGTCTTTTAGGATTTTTAGTTTGTTTTTAATCAAGTTATGAAGAAAACTTATAACAGAATTGCACAGAAAGCACTGAAATTAAATTTTGTTGCATGTAAAATTTCCAGCTGTTAAAGTTTACATGTTATTTGGCGAAAGTTTATCCTACGACGGAATAAAAGCTGTCGTCTGCTACGGCGTCCTTAGCAGCAATGGGAAAACGGCAAAGTGTGAGTGAATTCGAGTTCTAAATCAGGACAACGGATTTAAAAGAACACAGGAAAAATCAAAGTTAAAATTTGTTGCAGTTAATACTTGCAACAGTTAAAAATTAAATATATTTAGGCGAAAGTTTCACCCAGGTTAGGAGAATAATTTTGATCTCGTCTACTGCGTCACGCTGAAGTGGACAAATTTCGGCAAAATATGTAGAAGAAATAACAGAAAAAAAAATCATTGTTCTCACTTATATAGTATCTCCTCCGAAACAAATTACACTATTGTAGACGAATTAGAACTTATTTATAATACTATTTAGCAAAAAGCACAAAAACAACTGACAGATGGGAATCCCCATTTTTCTCCAATTTATTGAAGTTAAACGACGGTAGATAGCGCCATTGTCGCGATTCTCGCTACATCTCGAATAAAAATGGAGCGATTATAAGGCGAAAGATTATCCTGGCAAGGTTAAAAATCGGAAATTATCTTGGATTAATGTAAAGTTTATCCGGCAAGATTAATTTTTGCCGCAGTGAATGTTTCACCTGGAATCGACGTAAACTTTATCCTTAGTTTTTTCTGTGTGCTTGCAAATTGATCAAAAGTGACAGTTTTATGTTGCGAGGATATTTTTGTGCCTAAAAGGTTATTTCGCATTCTGAAATAGTAAAAAGAAAAGGTTTTGTTTTCGTGAGAGGTATGGAAGTAAATAGTATAACAAATTGAGAATTTCCTAATTTTTAATTGATTACCTTGTTGCAATTATTATTATTTTTTTTTTTTTTATTACGCGGTTGGTCGTGCCAGTAATAAGAGTTGGAAGCATGTTTTTCATTTTACAATTAATACTACCATAATAAATATCTTCATTTTATTTGACTTCACAAATCGACCCAACCCTTAGCAGATGGATCTAGGCAACTAAATTTTAGAAGAAAATCTGGAAGCACAACTCATTGGAGTTTCTTTTATCACTTGATTTTAAAAAAATACAAAAAACGGAAACATGTGTCCAAATGAAAGAAGTCATAAAAAACCATTTTTATGTTTGAAGAGTGTGAAGAAATTTTATGCAAAGAAGAATTCATTGCTAATCATAACACTGGTCAACAAAATGTTACCCATATGCGCATGGAATGAGATATGTCTTTTTCAGAGTAGTTTTTCATCGAAACCTTAAATTAACTGTCAATGAGATCAAATGTCAATATTTCTACCTCTCAAATGTATTTTGTTCCATTTGATTTTTGTTTTGGAGGTTATGTTTCACATAAGGGTTATCATATCATAAATCTGTCACTTTTCACCCAACTTTAAGAAATGTTGTGAGATATTCTTCATCTTTAATATTGATACATCACTTTGACTACTTTTTATTAATAATTTATTTATTATTTAGAAAATATGTTATTCAGAGGGCCTATGCACTTTTTTAATAGACACGATCCTGAAATTCTTGCACTAACGCTCATGTAATTTGTAGCGGTGGGGTAGTCACGCGGTTTAGATGACCCAGTGGGCACAAGCGTTAAAGAACATCTTTAGAACGGCTTAACATGTCCTAAGTCCGTATAAGGTTCCATAAACTTTCTATGTTCCAGAGGTGTTTCAAAGACGTATTTCGAACATAAAACGTCTTTAGAACATTATTTGGTCTGACTTAGGACAGTTTTTAAAACGTTCAAATGACGTCTTTTAACTTGTACGTCCAAGGAACGGTTTAGCGCGTTCCTATTACATTTTAAAATGTTCTGTTCACTAGGCACAATGTGAGGATACGCTTGGCCAGGCAGAAGGTTACTTGATAACACAATATTTCCCTTAAAGCAAACATGTAATCGAACTCTGATGGACATAACTTAATGAAGATAATTAAATAACAAAATAATATCACAAATGAAAGTAGATATAATAACTTGGGAAATGTCATTTGCAGGTTATGTAGCAAAATTGTAAACGTAAAGGCATATTCATATGCAAGAAACTTTTCCTCTCAAGTCATCAGTCGATAACTGTAAATCGACTCCTAACTTACAAGCCCTACATTGCAAGCTTTTGGTTTTTAAATTCGTCTTCATATTATTTTCAAGGGCGCTTTAAGGCCATGTGATGAGTGGGCCACGTGATCAGATTCCGGTCAAACCGATACCTTTTATATTTTCCAACTTATTTTTACACAGAGCGCCAGATCTAGTTGAAAATTTGGGATAATAAATGAAAGTCACTAAGAAAGGTGGCTCTGGTCTTAAATTTGTATAATTATTCAAAAGGTTTCTTTGTAAATATTTTTTAAATACTTTTTTCATAATTATTATAATTCATGACCAGGCCTAGCTTCCTTAGTGATTCTTATTTATTATCCCAAATTTTCAATTTGATTTGGCGCTTCGTATGCAAAGTAAGTTGGGAAATAAGAAAAGTGTCGGTATGGTAGGAATCTAGTCACGCAAATTTAGTGAACCTCCAGTTTTTTCTGTGCCTCACAACAAAAAAAGTACTTAATTTATGTCTAAAATTCGGCTTATTATAAAGTGTCACAAAAAGAAGCATAGGCTATCTGAAATTAAGAATGACATCTGAACATTAAATTAAGGGACTTAAATTCCTGAAATTCAGGGAGGCACGACCTGAAATTCAGGTATGCATGCGCTTCAATTAAGAAAATATGTATACTGAAAGATAATGTGTAGCGGTTCGTTTCGTTCTACCTGCGTGTTATCCCACCGGACGCTTCAGTCTTGCCAGGCTTTCGGATTTGGGGCAGGTTTTATAAGGAAACGAACAACGGTCTTTGATACAAAAGAGAACGATATATTTTCCTGTAAGCTACATTTCTATTCTTAGGTGCTAAGTGTGGTCGTGTCGTGTCGCTGCTATCGGTATGAATGTGAGAGTGTTTGTTACATGCTAGGTTAAGCGCTAAAAACATTTAAGAGAGCGGCGGATTGGAACGCGCGGCGTTACGGACGTGCTTCCCCGGAGTGGAGGTCTTGGTGTTGCCCTGGAACCGTATTCTGTAAACCAAAATGAAGGGTTGGGTCAGCGGCGCATACGGGTTACTGGCTATGCGCGCGAAGAGTCGGGGGACCAGGTCACCTCTCCGCGGTCGGTTCGGGTCAGGTACAGGAGGGGCGGATGTCGTGGCCCCGACTCTCCCCGGGGGGGGG
>NC_046657.1:183468273-183469604 GCF_010883055.1 Belonocnema kinseyi
TCCGACCAGAAACCAGAAAAGGGAAGTCTGCTCCACCGAAGGACCGAAGACTCTAACCGACCTGAGACCCAGAGAAAGGAAAATAGCCAAGATCTTTATCGATAAACAGATGGCACGACTAGCAACAGTCAAAGGCGTAACACCGTTCGCCAAACACGAGATACGGCTAGAGGATCCAAGACCGCTCAAACAACGTTATCGACCGACAAACCCAGCCATACAAGCAATAATTAACGAAGAGGTATCACAGATGCTGCAGGAAGGAGTCATCCAACCATCAAACAGCCCTTGGAGCTCGCCAGTCGTCATCACGCGCAGAATGGACGGAAAACCTCGATTCTGCATCGACTTTAGACGGCTCAACCAGATGTCCAAAAAAGACGCTTACCCGATACCACAAATCAACCCTATCTTGGACAAGCTACGTGGAGCCAAATACTTAACTTCCATCGACCTGAAAAACGGTTATTGGCACGTAGCCCTCACCGAGGAAAGCAAACAACTCACCGCCTTCATCGTAGCCGGAAAGGGACTTTACGAATTCACCGTAATGCCTTTTGGATTAGACGCTGCACCGTCCACATTCCAACGTCTTCTCGACAAAGTTATAACGCCAGACATGGCACCGAACGCCTTCGCATACCTGGACGATATCATCGTCTGCACCGACACCTTCGAAAAACACATACGAGTATTACAAACAGTTTTCGACCGACTCTACGAAGCAAAACTGAGACCGAATCCAGAAATATGCCATTTCTTTCGTTCCAAACTTAAATACCTGGGACATGTAGTGGACAAAGAGGGCCTTCACACGGATCCTGACAAAGTAGCCGCCATCAAAGCTCTAACACCACCAAGAAACCTAAAAGAAGCCCGCCGATTTCTAGGACTAATATCGTGGTACCGGAGATTTATTAAAGATGCAGCCCGTGTGGCACCCCCCCCTATACCAACTACTAAGGAAAAAGGCAATATGGAGATGGACAGACGAACACCAGCAAGCCTTCGACGAACTCAAGGAAAGGCTGACGTCCGCCCCTATCCTAGCATGCCCGGATTGGACTAAGGAGTTCACACTACAGACCGACGCTAGCAGACAAGGTCTCGGAGCCGTTCTCACCCAACAACACGGAGAGACGGAGCGAATCATCGCGTATGCCAGCCGCTCCGTAAATAATGCAGAAGGCAATTACTCTGCTACCGAACTTGAATGCCTCGCAGTGAAATGGGGAATATGGAAAA
This sequence comes from Belonocnema kinseyi, assembly GCF_010883055.1. NCBI lineage: Eukaryota > Metazoa > Arthropoda > Insecta > Hymenoptera > Cynipidae > Belonocnema > Belonocnema kinseyi. The sequence continues at coordinate 183,469,519 of NC_046657.1, forward strand.
TGAGGGACTACCTGGAGGGCTACCATTTCACCGTCCTGACCGACCACCTATCATTGAAATGGCTAGACAAGATTGACAACCCCTCA
>NC_046657.1:183469704-183471176 GCF_010883055.1 Belonocnema kinseyi
CTGCGCGGCGCGTCAGCGCACTGGACGGTGGTGAGTGGAAGGGAGCAACATCGGTGGACTCGTGTGCGCGTGGGCCTGGGTGCTATGTAACTGCACGTTACATCTCCCCCCTATTCGGGAGAGTAAAATTTCGGATGAACAAAAATGATTGTGTTGGCGGTTATACAAGAGAAAAAAAGAAAAAGATATATGATACAATGTTGATCGGAATTTTGCTCTACTCACGTCATCCTCGACTACCATGTGTCGTACCGCGCCGGTTGCGTTGAACCGGATCTTGCATCGTAGGTTCCGGTTTCGTACGCGGAAACGGAGCGTTCCTTGGGGCACCTGGTATGTTGTTCCGTCCGGGAACGTGACCCTGTACTCCGATACCGTGGGTTCTCCTGTGCAGGGTTCCTCTCTGGTTTTAGATTGTGCTGGTTGTTGGTCGGGTGTTTTTGTTTCTGTAGGGGGGCTGAGTGTGATGACGGGGATCCATTCCTGACATTTATCTTGTGCTGGCGGCGCTGGTTGTTGCCTTCAGAACGGTGGTACGTTGACGTTGGCAATGCTCGTTAGGCGGGGTTTTTTCGCGGTTGAGATGCACGCTGTCTGTCGTCGTATTTTGCCGGCATTGTTTGGCTCGGCTGGTTTGCTTGGTTTTGATGTGGCTGGTGTGGTGTCACTTGTCTCGTAGATAGGTCCCACCTCTCGGAATGGGACTCCGTTGCGGGTGGGGGATTTCTGGTGAGGTGGTGGTAAGCGACTTGCGTTTATCCGTTTGGTAGTAAGGGTCCTCGTTGTATGGCCTGAGGTCCTTTACGTGGTTGTGTCTGCTAAATTTACCCTTTTCGTTTTTCACGTCGAATATCACGCCCGAAATTCGTTTTACTACGGTAAACGGCCCTTCGAATTTTTCTGCCAGCTTTGCATTAAGGTTGTTGGCGTTGCTGGAGAGAAAGTGTGTCTTTTAAAGTACTTTTTCTCCGATTTCGGGTGCCCATTTGCGACGTCTTAGATTATAGTGTCCCTGTTGCTTTTGGAAGTTACTTGCTATGACGTTTTGAGCTAGTTCCAGTGCTGCCTGAATGCTTTCAATGCGGTGCTGGTGTTTCCGGTTGCTTGCTAACGCGGTTTCGTGCGCAAGACTTTCTGGTACGTGGAATTCACGACCGCAATTCAGGTATGCGGGTGTGAATCCCGTTGACGTGCTGGGTGCCGTATTGAACACGAATTGCAGCTCTGGTAGATAGAGGTCCCATGTTTTTTGTGATTTCTTGATGTTCTGTGCAATCATCGTTTTGAGGACTCTATTTGCTCGTTCTAGTGGGTTGCACTGGGGTGTGTACGGTGGTGTAAGGCGATGTTTGATGTGCATGTCTTGAAGCAGTTGTTTCACTTCCTTTCCTATAAATTGCCGTCCATTGTCTGAGACGATAGTGCGGGGGCAGCCGTGGCGGAGGCAGATTTGGTCTTTGATGCTGGTTGCT
>NC_046657.1:183471276-183473093 GCF_010883055.1 Belonocnema kinseyi
AGCCAGTAACCCGTATGCGCCGCTGACCCAACCCTTCATTTTGTTTTCCAGAATACGGTTCCAGGGCAACACCAAGACCTCCACTCCGGGGAAGCACGTCCGCAACGCCGCGCGTTCCATTCCGACGCTCTCTTAAATGTTATTAGCGCTTAACCTAGCATGTAACAAACACTCTCACATTCATACCGGTAGCAGCGACACGACACGACCACACTTAGCACCTAAGAATAGAAATGTAGCTTATGGGAAAATATATCGTTCTCTTTTGTATCAAAGACCTTTGTTCGTTTCCTTATAAGACCTGCCCCAAATCCGAAACCCTGGCAAGACTGAAGCGTCCGATGGGATAACACGCAGGTAGAACGAAACGAACCGCTACATGGCGCCCGAACAGGTTTTCTTCCGTTTTTATTATTACTATTATTATTATCTTCACTTGATACCCGAGTAGGTTTTGTTGTTCAGAAATCGCGTTAGGAAACCGGAGTGGAGGTTCCCCCACCCATTCCTTCCCTCACCCTGTTTACCCCCGCCATCATGCAAAAACCCCTGCCACCCGTCCAAGCGGTATAAGAGAGTGAAGCAAGCCCCAGTCGAGATCATTCGAGCCAGCTCTTTGACAGAGGAAACATCGGACAGAAACCGCTAACCAATCGCCGAACCGCTCTGAATACTCACCGAATTATTATTGTTACCTGCATCGAATTACCGCCTAATTCCGACCACTCTACCACATCACCCAACACCATGCCTGTTTCATGGATATACCGACTACGAAAAGAACAGCTCGAGGAAGAACATAGAAGAAACGAGATCGATGCCGTGGGATCCATCGCAGTGCTCCGACAAAGACTGGTGAGCTTCGTCAGAGCCAACCCAACGCTCTTTCAAGACAAGCCGGAAGACACCCCAGATTATAAAGAAGATATCGACCGCACCCAGGACCTAGAAGCCATGCAGGACGAGCTAGACAGGCTCAAAAACTTGGCAACGTCCTCACCACGGGGCCCAATATATACGACGTCAACAGTCCAATCAAACTAGACAACACCAGTACGGCATACCAGGCAAGAGAACGCAGCTGAATATTTTGAGAACACAACAACATCGACCAAAATCTTAGACCAAATGCGAAAGTGGAACTGCCACTTCGACGGAAAAAATGTCTACGGATTTCTGGAAAGACTAAAAGAACTCCAGAGAGCCTACAGCTTCTCCGACAACGAAATCCTAAAAGGCTTCCCGGAGCTTCTTAGAGGGGATGCCCAACTGTGGTACCGTAACAGCGAAGCCGATCTCACCACTCTGAACGACGTAGAGCAAAGCTTGAGGAGATTTTACCTCTCCCCACATGAGCTCAGACAACTAGACCAGCAAATTTACAACCGACACCAAGGGAACAGCGAACAGATCCGCAACTACGTAACAACCTTACCAACATTCACAAGAAGACGAGGAGGATTCACACCAGAAAAAACGATGGAAACGTTGTATTACAACATGAAGCCCGGGGAGACATGAAGCCCGGGGAGACTGCAGAAACAAACTGAGAAAATTCTGCTCCTGGTGCGGAACCGATGGCGTCCTCTCCAGAGATTGCTCTTGCAGGACACAGGGAAACGAGAACCGGGCCGGGCCCAGCTAGGCTCGCTCCCGGCCCTAGACACTACCTCACATGACGAGCCCAGAATCTTCATACCAGTAAGAATAGGAAGATACACGGTAAACGCCCTAGTGGATCCAGGATCAGTATGCTCATACGTAAACGCCGAAACAGCACAGGGTTGCATAAACCAGGGATGGCAACAGGAAGAGAA
>NC_046657.1:183473193-183480724 GCF_010883055.1 Belonocnema kinseyi
TTTGAAATTTATTTGCCTCAGTGCATGATTTTTCGTCATTTTTTGAGGTTATGGCTCAACCATGACGTGATGGGTGATTTTTGATACCGAATTTAAATTCAGATCCACACACTTTTTTTGTGTATCTATGTTATTCACCAAATTTAAATTTTTTTAACTTTCTCGTAGAATACATATTATACTACATGGTGGTCGATCTGGTGCAAACTTTTCTCACGCGGGCAGAAGTTTGTTTGCCAGGAAAAAGTATTCTCAGAAATAATTTAAATTTGTTCCAATTTTTCTCTTCAACAGGCGTCGAGATATCCAGCTACTAGTCTTGTATTATAAAATTCCAAAACATGTAAGGTAGCATACCAATGCCAAAATTTGGAAACTACAACATTGTCTATTGCAGCGTCACCTTACGTTTCGGAAGTAAACTTCCAATACATGTAGTGGAAGTTTCCAACAGAAATTTTTAACAGTGTACTATAAAAACTTTACGAAAGTTAAGCTTTTACTCATTTTTCTTAATATGTAAAAATGCTCCGTGTTTGAAATACATTGAAAATTAGTGAAATTTTTCATACAAATTTCACAAAAATTTCATTCAAATTTGTAAAATTTTTGGTAAAAACAGAAAATATTTTAGTCAAGTTTAAAATAAAAAATATCTTTGTATGTTTTCACCCTACGTCTTTTTCATACATTTTTTAACTGCGAGCAGTTCGCTCTTAAATTGCAAAATGTAATATTAACCTCAAAATTTCAATAAGATGCTACCGCATTTTATATCAGCAATGAAATTTTATAACAAATTCCATGCTTGACAGGAATAATACCTAATGTTAATGTTTATATTGAATGCAAATAATAACTCAAACATTAACTTATAACTAAAAATACACCAATGTTACACTAACTTTACTGAATAGCAGAAATGTACCATTAAACTTCTTGCACTTCACCTTCACCACAAAACAGCTGCATAAAATATTTAGGCTTCCAATGTTTTATATGCTTTTAAATAATATATGGTTTAAGAAATGTGGGATTGAATGAATTATGTTCAGTTTTATAGATGTATCGGATCTTCATATCTGCCGACAATTTTGCTAAATACTCAATCTTTATTTTATAAAAACACAATTTGGAAAAACTCTAGCAAAAGATACATACTATATGGATGCACGGGCACTTTTATTATCACCCAATGGTCGGCGAGAAATTATTTTTTGGCCAACTAAAAAGGAACTTACAACAAAATAGTTTAATTCTTAATCAAAAATAATTCCATTTTAAACTAAAAACGATCAAGTTTCAATAAACAGTATCAAATTTTAAACATATTATTTCAAATTTTAATTAATACAGATGAACTTGACACCAAATAGTAAAAGTTTTAACAAAAAAGATGAATTTTCAATCACAAAGATTAATTTTCTATTTAAAAATTTTTTTTAAGCAAATAATAGAATTTTCAACTAAATTAATTTTCAATACAAGAACAATAATATAAAAATTATTTGAAATAAAATAGAATTGAATTAAATTCAGGCAGCTTCTACACATTATTTAGCAGAATCTCTCAGCGGTTACAAGTTTTTTATAGTAAATTATGCAAGACGTTTTTTTTCCGAACTAAGACAAAAAAGTGGAATTTGGACATGTATGTTAAGAATAATCAAAAAATAGATTTATTTTTCACCCATAAAATAATTTTTAACTAAAAAGATGAAGTTTTAATCAAAAATATTAAATTTTAAACAAAAATAGAAAGATTCAGTTCTTAGTTTATAAAAGTTAATATTCACTCAAAGAAATGAAATTTTCTACAGATTATTTCAATTTTTAATTAAGACAGATGAATTTCACACCTAACAGTAGAAGTTTTAATATAAAAATGAATTTTCCATCACAAAGTTTAATTTTCTATTAAAGAAATTAAAAAAAAATAAATAACAGAATTTTGTATAAATTGCTGATGTAAGTTGTTGGCTTTAGGGTCAGGTGAGTTGAAACTAATTAAGTTGTTTCAAATGTTTCGGAAAAAAGATGACAAAACAATACCAATGTAGTCGGAAAAGCTTTGTCATCATTGTAAATTGTTTTCAACTAAATTATTTTCAATCCAAGAACAATATTCTAAAAAGTATTTAGAATAAGATAGAATTCACTTAAAATTAAGCAGGTTCTGTACATTATTTGACAGAATCTCTCTTCGATAAATTTTTTGTATAGTAAATTATGCAAGACATTTTTTTCCCATATAAGACAATAAAAAATCGACTTGGTACATCTATGTTAAAAATAATAAAAAACAGATTAATTTTTTACCCATCAAATTAATTCTCTACAAAAAACGATTAGTTTTCAACCGACAATGGTATAATGAAAATTTTCCTTAAAGATGTTAATTTTTAATAAACAAAAAAAAAATCAAAAAAATAATTGAACCCTCAATGAAGAAGATGAATTTTCAACCGCGAAGATTAATTTCCTACCGCAAAAAGACGGTTTAAAAAAATTTAACTTTGAACAAAATAAGATAATTTTTTTTTAATATCATGTTTCTGTAAAAAATTATATAATCGTCGTTTCTCGTAAATAAATTAATTTTTCACCAAAAAAGGAATTTTTAACAAAATAATAGAATTCTCGAAAAAAGATGAAACTTCAATTAAGAAGTTTCGTTTTCTACCAAAAATGACGAATTTTCAACAAAAATTTGAATTTATAAATACTGTATCAAACCAGATAAATTTGTTTCCAAATAGTTCAATCTTTAACGAAAAAAGATCGATTTCAGACCAAAAGATTAACTTTCTACCAAAACAGAAAAATTAAGAAAATTGAATTATTCAGTAAAAAAGGCCCATTTTCAATTTAAAATATAAATTTTCTACCAAAAATATAGTAGAATCGCAATTTATTTTGAAGAATTTGGTTTTTGAACAACTGAAAAGGAATTTTTTTAATAAGTGAATCCTTAATGAAAAATATTAATTTTCGACCAAGAATATAACTTTTATACAAAAAATTACGAATTTTCCACAATATCTAGAAAGTTTCAAACAAAGATATGATTTTTATCTACAAAATATCATTTTTTAACCAAAAGTAATGTAAGTAGATTTTATCATTATAGAAATTAATAAGCAGAAAAAGAAATTTGAAGAAAATAGTTGAATTTTTAATCAAAAAGGTTCTTTTGAAATCGAAACAGATGAAGCTTCAATTATGAACTTAATATTGAACGAAAAATGGGAGAGTTCAGTTTTTAGTTCAAAAAATAATTTTCAACTTAAAGAAGTGCAATTAAAAAAATAGATGAGTTCTCTACTAAAACAGATTGTAATAAAAAATATCGATAAATTTTAAACGAAAAATGGAAAGTTAAATTTTCACTTCAATAAATTAATTTAAAAAAAAGAATGGTTAGAAAAATTGTTGAATCCTAAATCAGCAAGATGAATGTGCAAACAAGGAGATTAACTTTCTACTAAAGGAGACAATTTTTTTAAATAATGCATAAATTTGTAAACAAGTAGTTATATTTTTAAATCGAAAGGATCACACTTTAATTTAAAAAAATAATTTTCTGCCCAAAATTCCATAGTTGAATTTTCTGTTAAAAAAAAATATAATTTTCAACAAAAAAAAAACAGTGTTATAAAAATTATTTCAAAAGAGATTGTATTTATTCCATATTAGGCAGGTTCTGCAATTCAAGTCGCTGAATCGATCAAGAAGGGAATTATGTTCTTTTTAGATTAAATTTTAAGATAATTATTTTTTCGTTATAAACCGAATAAAAATGCTTCGACTTCAGTTCGACTTGAATTGCCTCCAATCAAGACATGCTGAAGTCGAAAAGTTCGAATTGAGCATGTCTCAGTTTTGAGACATGCTCAGTTTCAAGTCGAAGCATTTTTACTCGGAAAAAAACAATTCTATGTTCAAAAGATTAATTTTTAATCAATAAGAATAGTGTTTTACAAAAAAGACTAATTTTAAACCAATGACTTTATTTTTAAACTATAAGGAAACAATTTAAAAAAAAAAATTAGTTGAAAATGTTCAACAATTTAGTTGATTTTTTTTCCTGTCTTTACTAAAATTGCTTCTTGGTTAAAAACTCATCTTTTTGGGTAGAAACTTGATTTTCTTAGTGAACATGAACACAATAAAAATGTATCCCTTTTGGTTGAAAATTCTACTATTTTTTTGAAAACTTGCCTTTTTGGGTTGAAAATTAAACAGTTTTGTATATATTTTTCTTTTTTCTTTGTTCATTCTAGAGCTTTGCGCTCGATAATATATGCATATATACATCCACAACTGTAATTTGGTAGTTGTGAATTATCTTTTCTTAAAGCTCCTTTGTTGGGGACTCAAGTATTTTGTTTAAAATTTGTCTTTTTTGTTTGCATTCGACTACTTGTTCAAATGTTAAACTAATTGAGTAAAAATGGATCTTTATTAGGTTGAAGATTCATCATTTTAGTTGAAAATTTAATTCTTTTGTTGAAAATTCTTTCTTTCTTTGATTGAAAATGCATTAATGCATTTTTTGGTTCAATTCAGCTGTTGTTTTAAAATAAGGATATTTTTTAGTATTTGGTTGAAAATTTATCTACTTATTTAAAAGTTTAACTATTTTGTTAAAATGTTATGTTTTTGGATGAAAAAGTAACTATTTGGTTGCAAATTCGTTAATTTTTTTAAACTTAAAATTGAACTTTTTCATTTTCAGCTGAAACGGTTTTGTTGAAAATTTCGCTTCTTTGAAAGATTTGCATTTACAACTGAATAGTTTAACTTTTAACCGAACAGTTAAATTTTCAACCTATAAAGATAAATTTTAAACTGAATGGCCAAATTTTCAAACAAAAAAGATTAATCTTTCATCAAAAAGAGTTGCATTAAAAAAAGGATTCTCATTGAAAACGTAGTGGTGGACATCTTAAAACAAAGAGAAAAGATTTTCAACGAAATATTTAAATTTTCAACCGAAGTTTAATTTTCAAACCAGTATGTAAAATTTGAACAAAGTAGTTGAATTTTTACCCTGCAAATGTGGATTTGCGAAAGAAAACATAATATTTGATATTTCAGCGAATGTAGATGCTGCCAATAGACGCATTGTAAAAATAAGGAAACGAATTTTCAATCATAAAGATTAATTTTATATAAGAGATTCGAATTTAAACCAAAAGTAGAAAAGTGATTTTTTTAAACAAAAAATTTATTTATTTCAGAAAAAAAAGAATTTTCAAAAAAATATTAAATCTTTTAACCAAAGAGATGAATTTTTAACTAAAATTATGAATTTTTCAACTAGAAAAGCGAATTTTCAAAAAATAAAGAATTTTCAGTTAAGAAAGAAAAAAATTTCTCCCAATTCTTAAACTTGTAAGTCAAAAGACTATTTTTTTGTAAAACAGTAATTACACCTTTATCCTCCATCTACTACCAAAAACCTAATTTTTCACAACATCTTCACCCCACATGATAAGTTTTAAAGTATTTATTTTTAAAAGTGTTATTTTTAATACACAATTTCATTAATTTCAATGTAATTTGAAGTATAATAATTAAAAGTTTAATCTTAAAGAAACTTTTATGTTTTTCATAAAATTTAATGTGAAAAGTCCAGGGGAAAGTGGGAGACTTAACTAAGCCCGAAATTTGACAATTAGCAGAGATTTGCGTTCAATAATGTAATTTTTTTCCAACTTTGCAAGGATTTATCTTCTCTTGGAATCAAAATTCGTCGTACAGTAATCATATATTGCGTTATTTCTTAGAAATTGGGGAGACTTGACTAAGATTTTCAAGGGAGAGTTTACTAAGTGGCAACAAGCTTATTACATATGCTTTTCTACATATAAAGTCATTAATTATTATAATGCGCGTGCAAAAATTTTGCTAAATTGATTGATAAAAATTGTGGTTTAAAAACGCAAAGTTCCTTATTTAAAGAATATGATTATCAGCAACGTGAGTTACAAAATTGCAATAAATACTATTTATATCAATATGTGGTGTAAATCAATTTTTAATAAAAAAAACTCATTTGGAATAAGATAGTTCAATTTCATTTTTTACAAAAAAATATTAAATTTGTGGAAATCCTATTATAAAAGATGAATTACAGTTTCAGATACAGAACTCATCCCTTGGTGTCTTATTTTATTTTATACTAATATTTTGTAACATCCATTAAATATGTATAACATACACGGAAAAAAAATTCTTGAGGCGAACGAGTGAATCGAGAATATATTAAACTCAAAGAAAGTGTACGCTTGGATTAGGTAAAACGTTTAGTTAGAAGAGTTACACATTTAGTTACTTTATGTAAATTTTTCTCGTAAATCAGGAATTTGGACAAAATTGCTAAGTCCGAAAGTTTATTATTGTCGACAGATTATGTATAATTGTATTATCTTAAGATTAGAAAAAAAATTTAGTTGTTATAGAAATATATTAACTTACAGTAGCCAATTTTTCGTCTGGTATCGCGAAAATGAATTTCCCTGAAATCCGTGTAATGCATTTGGAGGTCCAGTTTGTTGTTTTTATCGCGTTTCTTGATATTTCAATATAGTTATCGCCTAGAAGCGAAACAAATGTAAATTATTATTACTGCATCATAAACTCCATTTAATATTAACAATCGCGCACATTTTAAGTGGTAAAAAGCGTTTAATTGTCCAAAGTAAATCTCAACTGCCACTGCTCCCGATTAGACTGTCGCCATTTTATTTCGCGGCTCCCATAATGCACCGGCGCTCTTCCGATAATTGTGTCAGACACCTATTCTTAATATCTCTATTATAGCTATACTTATTAGGGGTTTGACTATACGATATCCCTGGTATATGGAAATTGGTCAAGGATATTCATTTTCGCTGATCCGGGGATCTTTCTAAATTCCTTCGTTCGTTTTCAGCTAAATGTTTGGCTATAATAAGGAATAATATCCCTGTCACAGCTCAATTTTTTTTTACCGTGAGAAAAGATAGGCTTTTAATTTATTCTTTTTCATAAAAAGAGAAATGGGCGCGCGCAAGACTGCTAGTGTTTTCTAAAACGAATAATTATATAAAAACAGCTGATGAGTGTCGATTAGGCGTGAGAAATTTCTGGATTTTAGTTAGAATATAACCCTTCACCTTAGCTAAGATAGCGAATTGACTTGAGATTACATTTGTAACGTGCAGTTACATAGCACCCAGGATACGGGCTATATAGCTAGCTGCGCGGCGCTGAACAGGGAGTTCGTCGGGTGCGGTGAACCGAGTAACATCGGGGTTCTCTCATCCGGTGCGACTCCTCGGGCCGTCCTACACTCCCAGTAGGCGACCAGACCACCCTCATCCCCTCCTGGTGCGATCCTGCTCCCGTTCGTCGTAGCCGACTTAATCGGCGGTCGACAGGTGCCCCTGTGGCCGCCCTTCGAGTTTAGGGTACGTCGGCGTCAGGTGCCCCTGGCCGGCTTACCCGCGGCTCTGCTGCTCCCGTTCCTCATGGCCGACTTGGT